>NC_088382.1:115352500-115380000 GCF_037993035.2 Macaca fascicularis | reverse complement strand
AAAGCTATGAACTAACATATATAATATGTATGTTTCATGAGAAGGAGCAGTACAAAAAGAATCCGCAACTTAAATTATTGGTCAAAAAGTTTCTTAAATGCTTTTCCTATAGTATATCCATCAATTTCATTGTATTTATGTGCTTCAGTCCTTATGCTAATATATTGAGTTTCTACTCTATTGCTGCGAAACAAATAATAAAATTTTTATTTTTGAAACTATTGTTTTTCTAACAAACTCCCATAACATTTTACAAAATGTTATACTGTTAAAATCTGTAAAGCAGCCTATTTTCCATTGTCCTGCACTTTTCTGAGTTAAATGTATTTTTTCAGGAGGGAAGCAATACACAAAAGTCTGTAAGGGAACTCAAAGAAATATCTTTAGACAAGCCCGTGCATCAAATCATCTTGTGTCTAAAGAGACATTAGCAGGACAAAAGTAGAAATACCCATCCTGATATTCTTGGGACATCATGAAATTCTCCTTAGTTCCTTCATGACTAAATACACAGTCTATGTACTTACAAAAAGAGAAATAATTTAAGAAGACAAAGAAAGCTTTCAGAAAACAGTCTAATTGATTTTATATATTCTTGACATTGTAATTCATGGGTTAGCATCACCCGGTCAGATTAGGTAGCACAAAACATAAGGTGGCAAATAAGAGATACTTTTCATCATTAATTCACGTAGTTTCTCAACCTGTATTCATAGAACACACACAGGTCAAGGAAATGTGGAGCACAGAGGGTGAGAGAATACATAGAGCACTCCCTCAAAGTGCTTACTTAGTGCTCTTAAAAGAAGGGTGTAGATTTCTCCTCTACTGTCCTGCAACACTGGCCCCTCAGTAGGCCTTACATTCCATTGGATCTGTATACTGAGATGCCAGTGGATCTCTGCAGAGGAAATATTCATGATGCCCATAGAAATATATCCCCAAAGACTGACAGAACATGATTTAGCTTAGTACATTTTTAAGTTTGTCAAGATGATATACCTTTGTTGTGTGTTCTATTATAATTTGGTCCTTTTTAGGCTATGTGGTTTTGCATAATTGCTTATTCTCTCTGAAACTCCGTTGATTTCTCTGTAAGATGACATAATATCTCCTACTTCCTATGGTTGTTCCAAGGATTGTATATAAATATACAATAAATATACAATCTGTGCATATAAAACGTTTAGCACAGAAAAGGGGCTCAACAATATTACTTCAACCATTCATCAAGGTAGTGTGATTCAGACATAAATAATATACCCCATTACTTGTTTTTGTTTTAGCTGAAGTCTATCACCTATTTGAAAAGTCATCTGAAGTAGGCTACAACCTTTCAAAACTGGGTTTATTCCTTTTTCAAATATATCTTCTTATATTTCTATCCGTAAAGGTGTCCCAGTTGCCTGCTTTAAAAAAAAGGACAAATGTCAAAACTATGCCATGAAATATATCCATACATCCTTGCCTTGGTCTAAACACTATAATCTCCCTCATATCATTTCCTGCATAATTTTTTTGAACCCAAAGTCTTTAGGCAGGAAGTACATTTAAGTTTATGTTTGCTTTGATTTTACACATAAATCACTGTTAATTAAATACCACAAAACTTACAAAAGTTAGGTTTTGGATATGTCCATAATAACTGAAAATGTTTTAAGTGCAGAGATGGTTAAGGGAAGACTTAGCACTACTGAAACACCATGCAGCTTTGCATTCTTTTAAATTTCTTTTAAATATGTATATTGCGTGTGACCTACCTGGCTAAGGCTCTCAAAGATATAACCCCCTACCTAACTCATTAGTCACTTTCCCCTACATGTGATTTTTCCTCTTTCATTGTGCTCCAGGCACATTGGTAAAGCTCTTTCTGGTCCAGGGCCTTAACCCTTGCTGTTCCCTCTGTCTGGCCAATACTCTCCCCACACTGCAAGTTATTCATATCCATCAGGAAGTCTTCCCTGAGCAATTACCATAGGCCAAATTCCATTGTTCAACACTCTCTCTTTGGATAAGTCCCTGAACTCTCTCAGGATAATATCCACTCGTTGGCTGACCT
The DNA here is from genome assembly GCF_037993035.2 of Macaca fascicularis. Lineage (NCBI taxonomy): Eukaryota > Metazoa > Chordata > Mammalia > Primates > Cercopithecidae > Macaca > Macaca fascicularis. The sequence continues at coordinate 115,377,941 of NC_088382.1, read as the reverse complement.
TTGAATTAACCTAATCTAGTGTCTTACCTTTTAGAGCTGTGGAAAAGTAATTTCTGTCTGTTTTCTTCACTAGCATAGCCTTTAAATATCAGAATAGCCAGCACATGTAGATATTTGTTAAATGTAGCGATATCATCCCTGGCAATGGTCAGGAACATTAAGGAGGCCTCCTCTTTGCATGCACCAATAAGCAAGATATAAAGGTAGAGAGGGTCATGGTGAATGAAAAGAATTCATGGCTGAATTCATTCACGCATAAATGCATCCATCATTTCACCATTCCTACTAGATTACAGTTCAAGATAATAATAAAGTCAAGTTCCTTAACCCTAGCAAGTTATTATCCGTTTGAATAATGAATACACACATGTGCATGCACACACACACACGAGTATCAAGAGACAGTCCATGCATCAAGCTGAATCACATGACATCACTTGCTGTAAGAGTTTTACAGGAGTACAAAAATCATTATGCCAGAAATAATTGGGAGCCTTAGAAAAAGAGATGGGATTTGAGCTGGCTCAGGAAGAATGTCTGTGAAGCGGATATTGTGGAAAGGCATCTTGCCCTAATAAAGGAACCCAAGTCTGCTAGTATTCTGTTTACCTTTGGCCATAATGGCAAAGTCAAGAAAACACGATTCTTTTCCAGCATACGGCATGCAATACTGTAAATGTGGAAAATCCATTTAATTTCTCTCGGCCCCATTTTCTTCATCTTTAAAATTAAAAAGCTAGTACATTGGTTTCTTTCAACTGATTCCAAGTCTGAAATTGGCAAATAAGATAAAGTAATAATGTCATGCCACAGATACTGCCACAATTAGACAAGTCCAGGTGAGGTTTCAGAGCTTGCAAATAAAATGGTATTCCATGAGCCTAAGCTTACTCATTGTTATATGTGAAATGGAGTTACATAAAGGTAAGGATTCAGTAAATACTTTATAACTCCACCTACCTAAACTCCAACTAGCCCCTATCAAGTGGCATATTAAAAATGTCTTTGGAAGGGAGGGTCATGATCTAAATAGATGCTTGTTAACACAGGCCAGGAAGCACTTTACTGTTAGGCATGAGTTTCCTATAATGACTCTGGGTCCTGCTGTGGATGTCTTCCTAAATGAATAATCCATTCATATCATAACATGCCAACTACTGGAGGCATGATTTCCGTATGAGCCTTCAGAGTTAACAATGCCCTAGCTTTCTATAACACTCTTATATTTGGTGGATTAGAATAACTCAGGAATGCACGTGGAAGCTGGACTCCTTATTAAAAGATCTATTTAAGGTTTTTGATCAAGAGATTACTAAAATTTCACAGGAAGTCTCCTAAAAATGAAGCAATAGTTTTCTGTTAAAAAAATCAAATGACTGAAATAAAAAGCCCAAAAGCATACAGTCCATTGAAGTATCCAGAACATTATTGCTATATTACTTCTAATAATTATAAAAAATCATTGTAGAGCCTTGGGTTCATGTATAGAAGGCTTTTCTATTTAAATTTGGATTAACTTGAGATATGGCACAACTACAGATGATAGGTATAACTTAGCCAAGCTATTGTATAAAAATACCTACTATTATGTGTGGAATAAAGAGAGGGAGAGATTTTCAACTGTCAAGCATTCTCTTGGATAGGCAAGATTCTCCAAATTTTCAGAACTGCAATGAGCGTCATGATCTTGTCCTCCTTCACTGATCCCATAATTTGTGAATGCTCCCACCAGAGCCAGTGAATGACAGTGGTGATTATTTCCAGTGAAGCATATACCTTGGGTCTTCTTTGGTGTTCACAAAGCAGGTACTCAGGAAAGTTTCTTGAAAATAAGAATTGTCTCCTATTTATATTATATAATATGCAGTTGTCATTGTCACAGGTTGTCATTGTCACAGGTTGTGGGTCCTGCTCCCTATTACTCTGCCTGTACAAATGTAAGGAAATTCCTTTACTCTCCAATATGCCTTCCATGAGGTGATTCCTGATTGTAAGCATTCATCTTTGGAGTTTCATGTGGATATGGTTCTAAAAGCTTTGGGAGACATTCTAGGATTCAGTTGCTTGGTGACTATTTGAACAATGACAAAAGTGGGCACTGAGAGAGGTCCCAGGCTAATTAACAGTTCTATGAAGTTATTTTCTATACACATGACATAATTTCACAACACCAGAAGCCCAGAACAAGGAGGAGAATCAAAGGAAGTGAAAGTAGAATAAAAAGAACCCACTACATAGTTTTGCTTAGGGATGGCCCTGCTCATCCACACGATACCTTTCCCAGGTTGTTGGTGGGTGTGTAAGTATATGTTCAAGAATATGGAAAATTTCACTAAGTCTTAAAAAATTCAATAGATTCATTAACCATGATTGGTAAGATAGTCACTTCAAGGTGTTTACAAATTTACTTTGAATTATGGAGTCATCAAATGTATTCCAAATATAATAACTATGCGTTTTGTCCTGGATGTGGAAGCAAATTTTTATTATGTGCTTAGATTTTCATTTTTAATTACACAGGTGACTGCTTAAACATTCCCATTAATATAGGAAATTAAAATGTTTTTTAATAAGTTGAAATTAATAATCGTTTTTATAATTTTACACACAGACTGAATGAGTCTTTAAAAATATATCTTTTAAAGCAAAGCATATGCATTTTGGTCATTACAGAGTTATCTGTCTTCAACTTGCGAGTCTAATATGCAATGAGAGTAAGTGATTGGGCTGTTATAAATTTGGAGATAAAATGCCTTTAGATGTCACTCTAACAAGACTTGCATGCTATTAGTATTCTCTCAGGGATCAATTTTAAAAGTTGTAACATAATAAAAAATGGTTGGACTATATTTCCCCACAGCTTTCATTTTATTATGTTGCATGAAATATGCCTTTATTGGCTATAGCATTACTGGAAGTAAAATATACTGGGTACTGAAAAATTCTGTCACTTTGTATTAGCTGTAAATTATCGACTAGTATAAACCCTAATTTCATTTGTCACATTCTGTTGCATTGCTGCTCTTCCCTGTTCCCATTCTGTCATTCTGGCAGGCCCGCGCTGCCCCAGGTATCACGGCATCGCCATCTGCACCCGACATCTGTCTCTCTATTGATCACACGGGTTTAGCACTTGATCAAACAGAGCACAACAGAATACATCTCTTTTTGCAATACTGCCAATGCCAACTGCTGCATGAAATCTACTACAAAAGCCTCTACCTAGTTTAAAAACTGCTTTTGAGTGGTTCTGCTTTGCTACCAAACTCAGCATTTTCCCCTCTCCGGTCTTACATTGTGCAAGAGTTATATTGAAATGAATCTAGTTTTCACATATTTCAGAATTAATCAGGCTAAATGTGACCAATGTCACTGATGATAATGAAAGTAACTAGGAGAGTCATAGAAAATAATGAATGCTTTTTAGGCCTACCTCCATGAAAGCCATTGTTCCTACTTTATTATAGTCTGTTTAGGGGCATTTGTCAGGATGCTTGAAAGCTTTGACTGCCCACCAGAGCTTTCTCGCTTTTCATCCAGCTGCTTTGGCACTGTGGAACAGGAGCATTAAAGCTATCCAAGCCAGCAGACAAGTGCTCCATGTTGGTGTGTAATGTACAAGCAATTTAGAGACACCTACATTTCGCCTGGTATAGGCAACCCCTGACAAGTCTGTGGGAGCAATCACAGATTTCTGGTTAGCCGCAGGGAAAAACAGCACATTTTCAAAAGGGCTACAGGGTTTTTACCTGTGTGGCTCTCACTCACCTTAAGGTAGGGCCACATGCACAGTCATGAAAACCAAAGCCAAGATGTTGCAATAAACAGCAAGCACAATGGAAAGATAAGGCTACAGGGAGATATTCAAGGAGAGTAAAAGCCACAACAGCAGCATTTTTAGCTCCCAGAAACACAATAGTAGGATTAAGGTATGCAGTTATTTTTGTTCTCATATTTTTACACTTTGCACAGTGAGACAAATTGTTTCCAGGGAGAATATCTTACACTCACCGTGTAAACAAATAAATAAAAATGCCCTTAAATTTTTAAGACAGATAGCCATATCATGTTTAAAACCTATTCAATATCTTACTAGCCAGAGATTGCATACTTTATTTATAGCCTTACAAATTACCTCGGGGAAACACAATAGAAAAAAGCTTCAACATTAAAAATGATCAAGGATTCTTTTTTTATTAATTTTAACTGAATCATGGTGGTTATAAAATTAGAAACCCTTGTTTTTTTAAAAAGGCAGTATTAGTTACATAATAAGACAAGTGGATTCTGGCAATGTATTATTCATAAGATGTTTTGCAGCCAAATACATTAGAGTATATAGTTGTACCAACAAATTAATATTTTAGAGCTAATTGAAATTGTTCTCCCTAAAAGATTAAGCCTCTTCTACCCAACACACTTCAGTCATTAAAATCACACTTTTAATGCCTTGTCTAAATGATGTCTGACATTAATACAAAGCTATATTAAAGCACTCAAATGACCAGTTCTTTTGTAATGCATTCTATATGATCACACACTGGGTCAGAGTTGGGCAGTGTGCATGAAGTGGTATCAAGTGGAAGCTAATTAAAATATATTCTCCATAGAACTTTACAGAAAAAAGAGACCAATAATCATCAGAAGGTATTCTGAAAATGGCATTTCTGAAAGGCTTGCAGCATGCTTTCTTCTCCTGGCATAAGGGTGATTTTTGACACAGAGGTTTTATTACAGGCACAAAACTTCCGTTGGAAAATCATTTTTTACTATGTCAATAAAATCATTATGAAGTCTTTCCAATGCTTCTCTTATATAATTTTTATTTCCTAGAAAATCAAGTTTCATTTTGAGAACAATAAAGGTTTTCCCTATTTTGCCACATTTTCATTCAACTACATAACTTCCTGAAAACAGGGTTAACCTTCCCTGCACTTCATGCTGCTACAACTATTCCTACAACACACACGCATGCGTGCACGTGCACGTAGACACACACACACACACACACACACCACACATTAAATTTCTCCAGATCGTCACAAAATGCAGGAAAGCAGACACATTTAAGGTCATATCTATGGCAGACTTGTTCGCCCACTACAAAAAACCTCCTAACAATAGCTGCTTAAATCTTCTACAGCTTGGGCCAATTTTGCAACCGTCATGTTTGGGCTTACAAATCATGTCCTGGTTTTGTTCTCTGTTTTCCCTCAGACATATCTGTATTAAAAAGGGGGAAAAAAATCACAAGCTTTACCTCCATCAATAGAAAAAAAGGTTGCTACTACTTTTCTCTTACAATTCACATTTCTTATATTCTTTTTGAGAAATTAGATCCAATTGAGAACGGCAGGTCATTGAATAAGAAATTGAGGCACAATATTCATCTCGAGATCAGGGGCCCTAGACAAAGACTTTGCTCCTGACGTCTTTTATTCAGAGAATTTCCATTGATGTCACCTCATCTCGAACTTTTCATCTCTGCATGGTATGACAGAGCTTCGAAGCCTGGACTTACTACTTCCTGCTGTCTAGAATAAAGCACACGCTTATAAATGGGTAATTCTACTTCTGACGCTACATATTTTCAAGACAGTGGACCTAAGAAATTCTTTGTAAAGCTAGTTGAATATAGACTTATAGTTGAATATTTGCTTTTAAATTAAACAACTTCAAAGTATCTTTTAATTTAAGTCCTCTCATCAATAGAAATGAAGGGACCACCTTCCTCATGGTGTATAACTGTAATTTGCCCCAATTTTCAGTCTAGCTTTTGGACTCAAAGGAAATTTAATGACTCTAAACCAACAAAACCCACCCATCTCACTAGGAAAAAAAGTGAATTTCATGTGTGCCTTATTCCTACAGTACTTATGAGAAATTTAACTCTACCATGATAGCTACATTTATTATTGTAATTAGAACCAGGGAAAAATATTAAGCCGCGAATACTTCCACCTGATATTTAAGAAGCATGAATTAAAAATCTAAACATGTTTTTAAATAACACACTAGAAATGCTAACGACGATACAAGGCCTATACTGAGTGCATACACTTGCTGAAACAGCAGTACAAAATTCAATCCTCACTTAAAGAATGACACATTTAACTAGCAGCAATTATTTTGTATGAATAGAAATTAAGGTATTGTTTTTAGTTCCACATTTAATGACATTTTTGTTACCACTTTGTGGTTAGGAAATGCATTGTTACATGATTATGTCATATTGCAATGACTATATAGTTAAGAAAAATATAAATTTATTTTCTTACTCACATGTTTTTAAACTGAAAGGCAGTTGAATGCATTATCAAGTAACTTTTTTTTGGTTACATGTACTTTGAAGCTACTAATTATTTAATGGATTTAGGTTCGATCGTTTGCGTTTTAGAAATTCAATTTTCTTTTTCTTAAACATAAATTTGTTTTTCTCTGGTGGCAGTTCTTTCCAACATAATTCAGCTCTAGTAGTAATCCCAGTTCCAAAAGGAATTAGAGAGATTTGTAGTAAAACTGAAAACTATTCCCAAGAACAGCTTCAATTATCACATTTCTGGTTGAAAGGTGAGGCGTGTGAACTGTCTGAGGCCTCAGAGGGGCTGTCCATAGGTGGGCTCTGTGTATAAGGTTTATGGTGTGGTTTATATGTCTCCAACCTCCAAGAGTTAAAAGTCAGACTTTCATGCCACAAAATCCATCATTAGAATTTAAGCTACTGATCTCTGGAACCTAGGATATAAATTCCCAGCATATCATTATGTAACAAAAAAGTCACTTGTCATGGTGGAAATTGCAGCTAATTCCAGGCATCCTCCTGCCCCTTTGTTTGGTTTGCTAATGAGAGGTGCTGAGAGAGGAGCACGCCCCCTTTGGGTGACCCTGGCCTCTCAACGTTGATCCTGCTCAGGTGTGTCAGAGATAGTTCCAACACATTCAGAAATCAGATGCCGACTGAAAGCCCGATGTGCTTGTTTTATGCAGTGAGAAAGGGATTCTGAGCTTTGCTCCTGGCCCTTTCCCCAATTATATTATAAGAAAATTCTACTCAAGTGGCTTGAAAAACTTGTACAAACTGTTCCAGTGTCCTAATGAAATTCTAAATGATCAATAATTTATATTTTAGATTTCCCTATGTATTTAGGGGAAAAAAAGGTTTTCTACTTTCAAGTATCTACAGAGGCAGAAAAATACTTCGACAATTATATAAAGGGTTATGACTGTAACCGTATGAATTGAAGAGGTTAAGGTTGGAAGCACAAATGATGCGTAATTTCCGAAATCACTCCTTAAGTTCATTTGAAATAAGGTGGTTAATTTTAAAAACAGATCAAGTGTTGTTTGTTTATTCTATACGATTATGCTAAATTATGAACGAAACACTATTTTAAGTGTTCTACGTTGACAAAGAAGGAGAAAATGTCCACGGGCTTTAAAATATGCGTGCTGTTGCCACAAACAACCAACTGTTTCCTGTTTATGACAAAGGAGTAAATAATCCATTGATCTGGCAGCAGGGCACCTGCTTTGCAACTGACTCCGTATCAGTAGTCCCTGAACCCTCATTATTTTTCCTCAATTAAAGTTCATAGTCTCGGAAAGTCTGTTCTGAGCAGATGTACAACTGTTCTTGACGACGGAACACAGAAGAATCACAAATTTAGAAAACTACTGCCATTTCATAAACCCTAGAATCACATCATTTGTTGTGGGTAAGAAACATTACAAACAATATGTCTCTTTTATAGGCTGCTAAGCCGGCACATTACAGAAAAGAATATTAAAGTTCAAAAACTGTCACATGAGCAGTACATTATGAATACAGTAATGCATTTTTTTATGATTCAAATAATGGCTACTGAAATGAAAAAAATAAAATCTTCAGTGGGTTATAATGTAAAAATTGTGACTGAGAATTAGACAAAATTGGAAATATGAGCAAAGCCACGCACAAAGTAATGATCTGTAGAGAACGACACAATGCAATAACGAATGTATTTCAGAAATATGGATTCGACTAATGCTAGTTTTATTTTCATCTTTTGCATAATTCTGAAACCTATGAGCACTGATCATTAAGGCAAACCATTTAAATAACAAATGCAGCAAGAATCCAGCTTCAAAATACAATTAAGAGACACTCAGTTGAAGAACTTTTTTTTTTTTTTTTTTTTTTTTTTTTAACAATCTACCTAAGGTCAAATACCACAGCATCATCCATTTTAAAAGCTACATAAACATAGCCTCCATCACTCATAAACTCCTTCTGTGCTTAAGAAAATGAGAAAGGGAAGTAAGCAGTCAGGGAGATGTTCATTTTCATTTTATTTTTAAAACGTTATCTCAATAAGACATTGAAAAACATATTTTGCAGTAAATAAGATGAAGTTCCTACACTACATTTTCTAGCCCTTCTTTCCCTAAGCATAATTCTGACTCCACAGTATGTGTTCCACAGGCTGTAGCAGATTGTGAGTCATGAGGTCAGAGTATATGCTTAAAGCATCAATGGCTACACCTGTCATTTTAGTTTTCCGGGGAAGGATGTGTTATTGTTTAATGCTGTAACAAACATTCCTTACAATCTGACTTCAAGTTTGCCACTGCTGTGGAGCTATCACTACCCATCAATCCAAATATTTTAATCATAGTTTAGCTTCCAGTATCAGTTATTATTTTTATGTAATTATTTGAGACACATTTTTTTTTCCTGGCCATGAAGTCTCTTGCAATCCATTCTGAATTTCTTACATAACCAAAATACAGTGTGTAAAGGTAGAAATAAATCAGGTTTGTATTTTTGAGCATTAGTACAAATGTTTAAAGTAGTCTGCACGGTATGATTAGCAGTAGGAAAATGTTTTTCCTCTTTACATTTCCCTACTATTTACATCTGACTAACACAGAGAATATTTTGGAGAAATTAACAAATCTGATTGGAAAATCTACCTTGTATTCACTTAAAAGTCTGCATGCTGAAATTATAATTCATTTATTACAGGTCTTGATGAGAATACAGTCTCCCTCAGACAAAGGGTAGTGTTAACATATCCTGGGTGACCAAAGCTCTCTTTAGCTTTGTTCCAGGGTAAGCTTGTCTTTATGAAAATCCTTTTTGTATATTTCCGCCAAACTGGATTTCTTACATTTACATTTAAAATGTCATCGTTGCTCCTAAGATAGATTTCACCAATTTTCCTCTTGGCAAAATTGGTTGTGCTCTGCCAGTGTTTTTCCTCTGAGTCAAGAAAACTATGAGTATTACTCTTGCTCATTTCAGACTTAAGAAAACGTTGAAAGTGTAGTAACCAAAATTTCATTGTCAAAACAGACATACAGAGTACATGGAGTAAAATACCTGATCTCTCAAGTAGCCCAATGAAAACTGTGAGAGACAGAAATAATTTCCTAACACACAGCTTAGATATACACATTTTAAAAATTTCCTGAAAGATAGTATACTAATCTAATTTCATTTTCCTTGAATGACATTAATTTTAAAATGTAGAACCCAATTTCACCTACTAATTATAAAATGTTTTAAAAACACTTTAGTAATAGTTTGTAAAGGATTTTTAAAGAAATAATTAACTTCTTAAATTTTATCACAGATAAAATACACATACAATTAACTAAGACCACACCCTTGGAGGCAGCAGGGCTTGTTGCAGAAACAACTATAAAGTATAGATATTATACAAAGACAGATAACTATTCGCAACCATTCTGGAATCTATGAGTTCTTTGAGGATAGGGAAGTTACTTAAACTCCCTGAGATTTGGTTTCTGAATCTGTAAAATGTAGGTAATTCAGTCTGCAGGAGTTTTTGAAGATTTCAATAAAATAACACATAAAGTCTCATCACATAGTAGGTATTCAATAAATATTAATCTCATTTTTATCGGTTTTGCCCTTGACCAAGGATTAGCAAATACAAATTTTTTGTTCTTTCTTTGCTGTCATTGACATTCACTGCCGTGGCCCAGGAGAAATCTTGCGTACTCATACCTCCATACTTATCTCCCTAAAATATTCATTATAATCAAATTCCCAACTCTTCTGTAACTAGCAGTATTACCAGCCTGACAAAGTACTAGAGACAACAGAATAGCATATTCCTGGATAGCTAAATTCCTTTCTGCCTCCCTTCCTCCACTCTCTTCCTTCTTTCCTCTTTCTTATCCTCCTTTTCCCTTCCACCCTTCCTTTCTTTCTTACTTGCTTCCTTTCCTACATTCTCCTTCTCTTCTTTGATCTCTCTTTTTTTTTCTCTTACTCTCTTCCATTTAAAAAAAAAAAAACACAAAAACCCAGCATTTGTTTGTTATGAACTAACAGTCATTTGGCAAGTTGTAGGGGGAGGACAGCTCTCACAGGAGTTCCCAGTCCTAGAGGGGAGAAAATGCTGAACACGACCAGGGTTATACCATGAAAGTGTTCTGCAAAGTAGGCAAGGGGCTACAGCTTCTCAAAGCAAAAGAATCAAAGGGAGTTTGGAGCCTGGGGAGGAAGTAATGCAGGTTTCATAGAAACAATTTTGTCCTTTTGCCCCCAAATATGTTTGATAAAGGGAAACTATTTATTAGACTTACTATTTAAAGAAATCTTTCTCTGCTCTCATGGCATGCAAAGGAGTCTTTTTTAAAATCTATCATTTTCTTAGAATGCCTTAGAGACTAGTAATTTTACCTACTGTCCATTACCCAGATAGATGTGGACTACTTTTCTTTTTACGTGTTTATATTTGGAATGTTTTAGTGATGAAAGCATCTTCATACATTCTTTTAAAATCCCAAATATGTTTCTCCATTTTGCACTTCAGTTTTACTTCCATAATTTTATTTTGCTCCTTCATTATTAATATCACCCATGGAAAATAATTTATACTGGAAAAGAGAACTAAAGGAAAATGAGTTAATAGAGAATGTTGTTGATGCCTCAGGAATGTCTCCAGCAGTACGGACAGAGCCAGTGTAGCTAGTAATGGCACTTCAGTTCATGTCTATATTGTGACTTTCAATTACCCTAGTGATTTAATGGTAGGAAAATATAGGTTCGCCCCATTAAACATTGTTTTCTTAGATGATGAAATCTTTGAAATCTTTAAAAATTTAGTCAATTCTTTTTATTTTTTTCCTAAAGGCAAAATCTGCAGCTTTGTCAATGCATCATATTCTATCCATTTGAGTGCAAAGTGATCATGTGACAACAAATGTAGAGAATGTGGTGCTATCAGTTTAGTACTTCAAACCAGCAAGAACCTCAAATTACATTAAGGAGCAAAAATCTAAATCATTTTTTTCAGAGATATTCTAATTGGAAAACCCTGTTCATTGAGGTGAGCCACATAAACTGTCGCAAAGACAAAACAAAAAACAAATCACCAATTTAGCTTTCAAATGACCCTCAATATTTTGTCTGCTGGGGAAAGCAAAACAGAACAAACCCAGCATGCTATACTTCTTATGGCACTGAATTTTAGGCACAGAGAATGCAAATGTATACATGCTTCATTTGTGTTTTACTAATGCCTAAGAAATCAAGATTGCACATTGAAGAATGCATTTACATTCTAAACTTTAGTCTAATATTTAATTAACAGCCTCAATATATATTCTCTTTCATATTTAAAATTACTGTGCTTGGTCTAGAGCTTTCCTTTACCTTGACCAGGATTGTTTTAAACTATTTTTTGCCAATTCTACAATGATGATAAATATTTATTGGCAAAAAAAAAGATAAACTGATTAAGCACAAATAACATATACAAACTGTCTTAATAACTAAAGCCTTTTATCCTTTCCAACTTTTATCATAGGTGTGTGGGGCCTCTACTTCATAATCCCAATAGATTCATGTTGAACGATAATACACAATTTTATATTAAGTCAATGAAAGCGTTGTTCAAACACAAAGATATTCTGTTAAGACATTATGGTCAACAATGAAAAAAAATTGTTCTCCTACAAAAAGATACAAATGCCAATATACCGAACTCTACATACATTGAAGTAAACTAAGCAAGTTGATTGTAACTGCAACTTGCCAACTGCTAAAACAGCTCAACCACAAAATATTAGGCCATACCACACATGTGTGAATGCATGAATTGGTTCCACTTTGAAAATGTCATTTGCCACTATGCAATACTAATGCATCATGTGAGAGGTTTAAGGATTTCTTCTGAATCACTTCCTTTTCACCAGTGTTACCACACTAGTATATTTAACAGAGACATTTACATGCTTTGCATTTTAAGTGCCTTGAAAATCCAAGCACAGAGCCTGCACATTTCCGCTGCACCATCAGATGTAATGAGTTATGGTACTATCGGCATGTTGATAAGCTATAGCCCAAAGAAGAACAAGAAGGAAGTATAAAAAATATGGCCAGAGGATGGGATAAAATTATCAGCTAGTGTGTTTTCCTGTTTGGTTTTAATCTACATTTAATTAAATTCTTATCTTCTGTGTACTTATGGTCGCATTTGAATGGCGAGACTGCATTCATTATGAATGGTAAAACTTAACTCAGAGAACATTACATGTGGCTTCTTTAAAAAAGAGAGGCAGGAAAATGCGTTCTTTATTCTTTACACTCAGGTCTTACAAAAGAGGACCAAACTCTCTCTAAGGTCAAGTACCGCAGCACTTAACCTTCGGGTTAACTGACTTGGAAATTTGGAGTTAACTACATTTTTAATGCTATTTTTTATTTTTACAATTTGGAAATGTTATTATCAAATTCTGAGCCTGAACAGAGTCGGCAAGGGGAGCAGTGAAGTGCATTAAGGAAATGCCTTCTTCATTCTTAAAAATAAAGATGATAACAAGAAGTTTTTATTAGTATTGCAAAATGTGTGCATTAGTCTGCATCCCTAATTATTAAAACCATTATAGTTCCTTGTGTTTATATGCTGAAATAAGAAAAAAAAATATCTAATTGCTATTTGAAGCTTTTCCCCCCTTGTGTTACAGACCCTTTGAGTTCATTTAAGCACCCATATATTTCAGAGGAAAATAACAAAATGTTTTGAATTAACATCATTAAGTAAACCAGTAGTTGTTTCATAGCACTTTTGGTTCTATTCCAGGAATGGCAGGACGAATTGAGAATGTCTTCAGGTGGTACTTGGCACCTGTAATGAGCATGGTTTCCTCCAGTCCACTTAAAAATTGCATTGGCCTTAACGCAGAGAAACAGAGGCAACTGTTTTTCACTTACATTTGAATGTTTATTGCAGAAGAACAGAGATTTGGGAAAGGATTCCCTGTCCCCACTGATCAAAATTCACCAAAATATATATATATAAAAAAATATAAATATATAAAATATATATATATAAAATAACAACAGAACAAGAAAACTCAAGAGAACAAAAACTCTCCCATAGTTAAATTTCTTTTGCACATATCTACTAAGAAAATACAGATTATTGTAACATGTATTTATAGCTTTTCTTATAAGCAAAAATTTGTAACTAGTAACTGCATGCTGATAAAACAAGCATATTTCAAATGAGCATTTGCTGTTGCTGTGGTATTTTATGCAACAGGGAATGCCCACCAGAAAATATTTAACCTTTCAATTGAAACAATCAAATTTAGACAGTTATCATTAAGTAATGGCACTTATCATTGGCATATTTTATTCAAATACCCCTTACATAAAGACACTGGGAATCCTACCATTCTACCATGACTCAGCGTTGTTTTAAAAGGAGCTGTAAAAGTCCTAACAATTGGGTCAAACAGTCTTTATTTGACACACTAGATACTCTTTAGCTTTGTTTTGTAATGGGGTTCTAAGACTTTCCTCGAATAAGCCACAGACCACTCATTTACCCAGACACTCCAAAGGGGAGAAAGGATGTTTTCAGTACACATTCCTTACACTTCAAAAGTTTCTTTCTGAAATAAGCATTGTTGGCCAGGAGTGATGGTTCACGCCTGTAATTCCAGCACTTTGGGAGGCTGAGGCAGGAGGATTAATTGAGGGCAGGAGTTTGAGACCAGCCTTGGCAACATGGTGAACAATGCTGTCTCTCCAAAAAAAAAAAAAAATTAGCTGGATGTGGTGGTGCCCACCTGTAATCCCAGCTACTCAGGAGGCTGAGACATGAGAATTGCTTGAACCCCAGAGGCAGAGGTTGCAGTGAGCCAAGATTGGGACACCACACTCCAGCCTGGGCAACAGAACAAGATCCTGTCTCAAAACAAAAGAAACATTGTTATTTAGGCATTTATCCAACTCAGTAGAAGGAACTGCCATTCTCCTGTGCATACCTGGACATTAAAATCATAACTGGGATTAACAAAGAAAAAGCTAGTGATAATTCTACAACATTAAGCCTTTTTAAAAAATTATTCTTATTATAGTTCTCAAAAATGCAGCAAGCTAAAATATTCCTAACAAATGATAAATTCTGGGAAATAAAACATATTCTATCCTGAAAGCACAGCTCTGAAGGTATCACAATAACTGCTTTACTATAATGTGTAACACGCAGGTTAAAGATAATATTAGTGGCCGGGCAAGGTTGCTCGCGCCTGTAATCCCAGCACTTTGGGAGGCCAAGATGGGTGCATCACGAGGTCAGGAGATTGAGACCATCCTGGCTAACACGGTGAAACCCTGTCTCTAGTAAAAATACAAAAAAATTAGCCGGGCGTGGTGGCGGGCACCTGTAGTCCCAGCTAGTCGGGAGGCTGAGGCAGGAGAATGGCGTGAACCCGGGAGGCGGAGCTTGCAGTGAGCCGAGATGGCACCATTGCACCCCAGCCTGGGAGACAGAGTGAGACTCCATCTCAAAAACATAAAAATAAAAATAAATAAAGATAGTATTAGTAAGTTGTTTTGCTTTTTTTAAAAAATATTTTTATACAAATTCTCTGATTAAGTACAGTTACAACATGTTTATTTCTTTTACTTCAGTAAATACATGCATGAGATAGTATCCATGCACATGTACTAACAAGATGTTCTATATGATGCCTTTATCTGAAGAACTGAAACATTTAAGACAATTCAGTTCAACGAACATTTATTGAGAAGTGCTAAACCAACTTAATTTATTATCAGGCAGTAATTCTGTAAGGTACTGGTTAGATGATGATACAATATAGCTTCCGTATGGAAGTACACTATAGATAGCCAATACTGTGATACAGTTTGCTTAGGGTTATCAGGTATAAAGACACATGAAAAGCTACAGAGCTGAGATTGGGTAAAACGTGATATTCCAGTTGGATATGAGAAGAAGAGCTAGAGCTTGTGATGTGCATAGTATTCTATGAATGCAAAAGATGTAGCATTTTATAACCTTTATTGTTCCTGCAAAATCTTTGAGAGAATTGGGATTTACTATGTCAAGAACTGCCACAGAAGAGAAGCAAACAATTCCTACATGAAGTTGTGAGATCACAGGGATACCATTGTTTTATGTATAGTGACACAGTTCAGGATGCCTCCAAATCATTTTCCTTTCCTTATTCTAGCCAAACTGGCCTCCTTTAAACTTTACAAATGTGCTATGCACTCACTACTTGCTATAGGCCTTTTGCACATGCTGTGTCTTGTGGCTAGAAAACTTCACCCTACTCTTATCTAAGTTTATCCTTCAAATTGAGCTGATGCAGGCCTCACTCCTTCAAGGAAGTTTTCTTTGTCCTCTTCTAATATACATACACACAAAGAAACCCACACCTAATCTGGGTGTGTTTCCCTGGTTATATATCATTAAAAAAAAAAAACCTGTTTTTCCTATGGTGGACCTTTTCCAGTTTGTGATTATCCAGTCATTAGTATCTGCCCTTCTCACTAAACTGCAACCTAGATGTCAACAGGGATTTAATTCTATTTTGGATCCCCATGACTTCCTCAGCATCTAGTCAGTACACCACCAATGGGTTCAATGCATATGTGATAACAAGCAAGAGATGTGCTGGTTATTCAAAGGTAGAGGTGAGACCATGGTTCCTAATCCTGGGAACATGATAGACCGGGACAGAGTGTTGCTTAACTAATATCAGTGAAAGTGCTCACACATATTTTGTGCACCATGGTTTTACTGTTTAAGAGTATAAACTTCTACAGGGAGCTATAAAAAGAATGATAAAGAGTCGAGAGAGCGGAAGACAGTGTTCCTCCATGGACCCAATCCAAGCTCTTTAGCCGTGTTGGAAAAGAAAGTAACACAGTTATTAGGATATCATTTTCATGGTTTGCCTATTTGCATGTCTACAACGTGCATATTTATGATGTTTTTAAGATTTAGGGTTTACTTAATTTGATTTAAAAATGATCACATAGGTTGAAGAGTACAAAAGTACTCATGCACTTAATAATTCAAGTATTTATTATTGTTATTTTTCATGGCTACCCTACAGAAAAATACAACCTGAACTAAATAAAGAATGATAAGAGGAATCTGTGAACATGTGACGCTTAGGTTGGTGGAAGAAAGTGTGTTCTTGTGGACTGCATGTATTAAATATACATCCTTGAAAGGCAGTATTATGATGTGTTCATTCTTATTTTATGGCAGAAGGAAAACTAACTTGAAGAGCATTTGTTGTGAGCCTCTCTCCAAAAAAGACTTGGTATACGAAGCACCAGAACTGAAGAATGATAGGCACAAAGGGCCTGGTTCACCGGTTCATTAAGGAGTAGTTCACTGTTTCGAAAAGAGAGTCAAGACAATCTCAGAGATCTGGGTGCTTCATGTGAAACTCCCTGCCATGCTCTCACACCCCTGCCAGCTTCCACATTATCCATAGAGGAATGAAGAGATCAGAACCCTGCACCCCTGCACATACCTGGTGAGCCCACACTATTCTTTCCCGACATGCATAGCCTCACATTCATTCTCCAAGTCCTGAGACACCAGAACAAATCTTATTATGACCTTTATCTCTCTTTTTAAAAAAAATTCAGTCATTCCTAGGAATCCAGTATTCTCATGGTCCTTACACCCATGGTCCGATCCTCATACAGGTCTGACTGAAATTCTCTCTTCCATTCTCCACCAGTTGCCCCAAACCATTCCCACTATCACTCAAAGGGACTTACCAGCAACATCTTTTCACCTTCCTCTCTGCCCATTCCCTTTGCCCCACTAGCTGTTACCCTCAAGAACAGATGCTGACTTTACTCCTATGAACTGTACATGACTTGACCTGAAAGGGGAATAATTTTCCTTACTCTTCATTGCAGAGTATTTTCCTTCCCCTACTCTAAAAATCTGTTTGAATATCATATTACCATACTATCACTGCTCGTGATGGTCATTTCAAGACCTCTAGATTATTTGTCATCATCTCTTGAAAACTTCGCTCCTGGATTATCTCCCAATTTGCTCCTGATTTAATTCTTGGTGATTTCAAAATTCATCACACCCACATGGATGATCGTTTGTTTGTTTGAGATGGAGTTTCACTCTTGTTGCCCAGGCTGGAGTGCAATGGCATGATCTTGGCTCACTGCAACTTCTTCCTCAAGCAATTCTCCTGCCTCAGCCTCCAGAGTGTCTGGGATCACAGGCAACCTGCCACCACACCTGGCTAATTTTTGTATTTTTAGTAGAGACAGGGTTTCACCATGTTGGTCAGGCTGGTCTCGAACTCCTAACCTCAGGTGATTGGCCCAACGTGGCCTCCCAAAGTGCTGGGATTACAGGTGTGAGCCACCACACCCAGCCTTGGATGATTATTTGAACTCCCAGTTCCTTGACCTCTTTCTACCCTATCTACAACCACTCACTCTCTAGGCCTTTTTATTGCTGGGAATCATGACCCTCTCTTATCTAATTTCACATCTGACCATCCCATTCTCACACTATACCTCCTATTGTTCTAATTTACTCTTTCTAGAACTTTTGCTCCAACATTTTTTTTTAAGAGACAGGATCTCACTCTGTTGCCTAAGCTGGAGTGCAATGGTGTGATCATAGCTCAGTGCAGCCTTGAACTACTGGGCTCAAGTAATCTTCCCACCTCAGGCTCCCGAGTAGCTGGGACTATAAGCATGCGCCACCATGCACAGCTTTGTAAATTTTGTTTTGTGAAGAGTCTCACTATTTTGCCCAGGCTGGTCTTGAACCCTTGATTTCAAGTGGATCCTCCTTGGCCTCCATCCAATCCTGCCTTGGCCTCCCAAAGTGCTGGGATTATTGGTATGAGCCACCACGCCCAGTCTCCGACATTCTTTAACTTCATTAGGACCTCAAATCCAATATTGTCACCTTTTAGCCATTGTCTTTCACCTCCTCATATCCCTACAGTTTATCCAGCTACAACACTGTGTCCCTCATCATAAGCCCTTCCTTGAAAATATTCTCAATTCCCTCATTCCTTCTTCCTTCATTTTACTAGTCTGGCAAAACCTGAACCTTGCTCCTTCCAACTTCGTGGCTACTTTGTATTTACAACTAGCAGTGTACTAGCTGAAGGAAAACACAAAGCAATCCCATCTCATTTTACATTCATGACCGGTAACAGTAAATGGTTCAGTATTGTTTCCCAGAAATCACGCATTTCCCTATCCATTCACTCTCCAAAACCAATTCCTCATCCATTATCTCTCAACCATGCTTCCTTATTCACTAAGAAAACTGTAGCAATCAAAAGGAAACTTAGTTTCTACTCCCACATCAACACAACCACATGCGCCTGTGTCCATATACTCTGTCCTGACATCTATGACCACAGATGTGCCAACTTTGCTCCGCTCACCTGGGTGTTAGATGCTCTGCCTCTTTCCTGCAAACATCAGCGTTTCAGCCTCAACTGGGTCATCTCCAATAGCATGGCAATATACCACAATCTCTTGATCTTAAACAACAGCAAAATGAAAACCTCCTAGCTCTCATTTATCTGCTGCCATTAAGAGCAAAACTCATTGAAAAACTTTCTGCTTGGTATCTCCTATCAGACTTCCTAATAGGCACTCACTTTCACAACTACATGGAAACTGATCTTATCAGTGTCATCAAAGACGTTGCTAAATCCAAGGGTCATTTTGGACCTTGTCTTACTTGAATATCAGCAGAATTTGTAATAGTATCTTCTTGGAATGCTTTCTTCCCTTGGCTCCTCTGCACACTTTTCTGGTGTGTTCCTTCTACCTTCACTGACTGTTCTTCAATTTTCTTTGCTTCCTCCTCTGGCATCATATGCTATACCGTCCTCCTCCTTTATTCTGCCCAGCCGCTGTGGGCTGCCCTGCCCACGTACCAACACACGACTGCCTCTATCTGGGACATTCTTGCTTAAGACAGTTGCATGGTTCATTCCTTTATCTCCCTTTAGAATTTCTCAAATCTTTCTTTCTCAAGTAAGGTCTTCCCTCACCACCTTATCTGAAATTGCAAACCTCTTCTCTGTTTTAGTTTTCTGTCTTTTTCTCCGTATTTTATTGTTTAGCAAATTATACATTTTATGCATTTATTTGTTTATCAACTTCTTTTCCCTACTGGAGTATAAACTCCTATGGGAAGCAGGTCCACTGCTATATTTGCTTCCTGGGGTAACACCTAAAACATAGTAAGCATCTTCTAACTATTTATTAAACAAATAAATGAGATAGGGCAATGTTTTAATTTTTACTATATTTCTTATGCTCTGTAAGAAATTGTTTTCTATTTTCCATGACTCTAAAATAATTTTATATCTACAAATATAATGCATGTATATATTATATATATATATGCATACACACATATACATGTTAGTATGTTGGAGTTCTCTGATATTTTAGAAATACAAAATTGCACGGTTATAATTAAAGTTAATTTTGCTGTTTTTACACTATTTTGTTTTATGATGTATTTCTATGCTATGCAAATAATTTACCATCATCTTTTTATCACTTTATTCTTCACATTGCAGTAGAATAAACAGTCAACATTAACAAATACGTCTCATATTTATATTGACCAATTACTTTTGTTCTTCTCTTCTTCTTTTATGTTTTAACCTCTGTAGGAGAGAAGGAAGAGAATTATAAAAGTATGTTTGTGAAATATCTTCTTTCTGATAGAACAGACCTGTAAGAGGCACATGAGTTTAAGTGCTGTGTAATAGTTGCTATTTCTGAACCCAGTTTTGACTGTCTGTGAAGCCGGTAATGAAATTAAGAACATAAAGATATGATTTGGGTGGATTTCCTTGTCTTCAGGATCAATTATTTTGTCCTAAGTCCATTAGCCTGACTGTCACAGTATTAAGGAGCATTTTTAAGTAATCTCTGAGGTTAGGTGAGGATACAGGGTAAAGAAAAGGGGGGTTTTAAGGAAGTAAAATTGTGGAGAGAAATACAAAAATTAAACCTTTCCCAAAATAGCCCTGAAAGCATGACATCTATTATTTGTATGGGCAGTGCTTTTCTTTCAATTGTCTACTTTTTGTTCACCAACCTCTACACTACCATTTTTGAAATACTCCTAAGATGACTTGAAAGAAGCTGTTAAAAGTGAATCTTCCCAGAAGTCCTGGGGGAAAAAAAAAAAAAGAAACTATAGCTGCAAAGTGTCTTTAATGTTTACATAGGAGCAATCAAAGGAATCAACAAGCAAGGCAGCTAAAACGATTCTCTCACGACAAAAAAAAAAAAAAAAAAAAAAAAAAAGCAAAAATTTATCCAAACTGAATATTCCTATGAAATAAATTACAGGGAATTCTGGTTCTGCAGCCAAGAACGCATTCCCCATATGCTTGTGTATTCCTCCCTATAAAAATGAATATTCATAAATAGAATTTCAGTAGATGGAAACAACCTAGGTAAATTACTGAACATTAGGAGTAGCAGAAAAAATTTAATGTAATCATATCATCCAAGTACTCATACAGACATGTACAGTAGCATCCAACAATTTGGGGAAACAGATTACAACTACACCTAATTTACTTGTTATAATCTGTGACTGAGCTGTTTGATCTGTATCCGTTACCATGTTAAAGGCCAAAAGTTGTTACTCTACCATTCTTTAATGGGACTTTTTCTAAAATATAAAGTATTTCCTTTTTTCTTTAATCAAACTAAGGTCAGAGAACAGAGAGTCATTTAAAACATGCAGTTGTTTACAGAAGTACACGCATTCTCAAGGGTTACTGAGGTCGTCACTCTACTCCTTAAGGATGTGGCACTTATTTATTTCTTTTTGCTTACTTCCCTTTGTTGTCAGTGTGCCTGCTGCCAACAAACACTTCATATTCTAATCCAGTGTGAGTTGGGAACCCAACTAATCAGTCTGTATAGATTGTGCCTAAATTAAGAAAGAGTGCATGAGTTCTGAGTAAAGACCTAACAGATTCTTCTAATAGTAAGGCATTAGACTAAAATACATGACCTTTTCTGGTATCTAGTTTACTTTTCATTTAAATCAAAACCTATATTTGCATTGATTGAAATGTACACATACATTTAAATTTAGCTGCTTTTTCATATGAACGAAAAAAAAAAAAGCTTGACGTCACTGGTCATCAGACAACTGCAAATCAAAACCACAATGAGATACCATCTCACACCAGTCAGAATGGCTATTATAAGAAAGTCAAAAAATAACAGATGTTGGCGAGGTTGTGGAGAAAAGAAATGCTATACACTGTTGGTGGAAGTGTAAATTAGTTCAACCATTGCAGAAAACAGTGTGATGATTTTTTCAAGACCTAAAAACAGAAATATCATTTGACTCTGCAATCCCAATACTGGGTTTACACCCACAGGAATATAAATTGTTTCATCATAAAGATACACACCTGCAAATGTTCACTACAGCACTATTCACAATATTGAAGCCATGGAATCAGCCTAAACGTCCATCAATGATAGACTGGATAAAGAAAGTGTGGTACATAGACACAACAGAATACTATGCAGTCATAAAAAGAATGAGATAATGTCCTTTGCAGGAACATGGAAGGAAATAGAGACCATTATCCTTAGCAAACTAACACAGGAACAGAAAACCAAATACCTCACGCTCTCACTTACAAGTAGGAGTGAAACGATGAGAACAAATGGATGCATCAGGGTAACAACACACACATAGGTCTATCAGAGGATTGAGGGCGGGAGGAGGGAGAGCATCAGGAAAAATAACTAATAAGTACTAGGCTAATACCTGGGTGATGAAATAATCTGTATAATGAACCCCTATGACACAAGTTTACTTATACAAGAAACCTGCACATGTACCCCTGAACTTAAAATAAAAGTTAAAAAATAATCTAAGAAAAATATTTAGCTGCTTTTTTTCCCCTCATCTTTTTAAGTTCTTGGTTATATTATGGAACACAGCAAAATTTATGTATACATGAAATATTATTGTTTTGCTCCCATTAAAAGACAGCACCCAATGGAAGAAAAAATTAACATTGAAAAGTTATGTGGAGGGCTTGCCAGTCAAAGGATAACAAGGTACAAGTTTCTCTAGTGGTCCCACATTCAAGTTTATTTGACAGTAAATGCCTCCACCACGCTGCTCAAGGTGAATCCTAACAAAATCAAAATCATCTACCTGAAGCACACAGATGAGGAATTAGGTCCCATGTCTGCTCTCACCCCCAAGATTGGGCCCCTGGGTCTGCCTCCAGAAAAGGTTGGTGATGACATTTCCAAGTCAACTCATGATTGAAAACCTCTAAGAATTGTTATGAAAGTGACCAATCAGATCAGCACAGATTGAGGTGATACCTTTTGCCTTCGCCCCGATCATCAACGTCCTCAAGGAATCACCCAGACAAAGAAAAAAAAGCAGAAAAACATTAAGCACAGTGAAAATAACGCTTTCAATGAGACTGTCAACATTGCCTGACAGATGCTGCACCCATCATTAGCCACAGAAGTCTCTGAAACCATCAGAGAGATCCTGAGGACTGCCCAGTTTGTGGGCTGTAATGCTGACGGTGCCACCCTCACGCTATCATGGATGACATTGACAGTGGTGTGGAGGAGTGCTCAGCTAGCACATACCAAGGAAAATATTTCAATAAAGGATCATTTGACAATCAAAAATAATAGTTATATAGATGCCATCTTCTTTTCATGAAATACATAAATCATTTGAGAGGAAATCTTCTCAAATTTGATTAAGATGATCATGCATACAAACTCCCTTGTTCTCCAAGTCTGACATGGTGAACATCTAAAGAAAGCCACAGATAGACTTCCAGAGGTCCATGAGCACCTTAAAATTATATGCAAAATCATGTGTGCATATGCACACATTGTAGCTGAATGAATTAAGAATTTTGTGTGGAAATATTCTTTAAAATAATTAACGACTGTGGACCATTAATGAATTGACGAAATATCAGTGGCTACATTAGTTTATTTTTCAATATGAAGAGAAACTGGTATTTTATCTGGTGTTAATTAAAATATGAGAGATATTATTTATAGGAGAAATGTCTGTAAGTACTTGCATTATATTAGTAGAAGAAATAGTCCTGGTGTACAGAAGCCAAAATCAAATATTCAGTTAGTGAAAAAGTTGTCTAATAAATTACAAAATATTCTTGCAAAATGTTCTTCCATGTGTAGCCAATCATTGGCAAACCCAACAAATAACCCAAGCATCAATAAATCCTGAAGTGTTTATTAATTTCTTACTCTGCTTCTAGGGTCTCTGTGCAGTAGTGATAATATGACTCGTGGATTTGTCGGAACAATTATCAATATGCTTGGCATTTTATTCCCTACTGTAGAGGAAATGAAAGAAATTATTTAATGCCAACTGCTTGCCCTATGTTCTAAGTATTGAAAAAAAAAGTCTTTATTTTTATCTGCTTATTTCTCAAAGGATGCCACACTGGCTCCTTATGAATGCAATATTCATTGGGACTGGAGTTGATATAGTAAATTAAAGCTATGAGGCTCAAGGTCAAAGCCACTTATACTAAGATGAATATTAAATTGGTAGATATTTCCAAATGTCTAAACAGCAAGGGTATACTAGAAATTTACAGAAGTATCTTTTATTCTGGCTCATGTTCCTTTGATGGTCTCTACCCTCATGAGATTCCACTTTAACTCACAGATATCTTGGTATCTGCGAAGTGGTTTGATTTCTGCTTTAGCTCACTGCAATTTTAACCATCATGGCATATTACAAATTTTACTGGATTAGTGAAAAAAAATCTCAATGCTTACAAATAAGCACATGTTTAAACATTAATACTTACTATCGCAATAAAAAGGTAAATCAAGTGACATATCTTTAACAGTTTATAAATAAACTCATTATTTTTGTTCACAAGTCAAAAATTCCCACGGAGTAATCACCTTTCCATGGGTTTACAGCCGCGTTGCTAGAGGCACCAGCTTGCTTTCCCTGAAGATCCTTTTGACTATGCTTAATACAGCTTGCTACACATTGCTGTTTGACCTACTGAGTACACATATCTGAGAAAATACAATTTGGAATCATATAATATACAATACAGCAAAAGTGCTAGTTTCCTGTCAACACAGCTTAAAATTCACACTTCCACCCATAATGAAGTTTGGATGACCTAAAAATGACTCAAAGTATATATTTATGAAAAAATATAACAGCAGCATTTAAAAATGTAGCTCTTGATCATGCAAATTATTCTGAAACCTTGACCATGTCTATCCAAAAAACCTCTTCCTATAATACGGTCTGTTAATTTTAAAAGCACAATATTTTATATACACCAGGAATCTCATGATCTTTCCTAAACATTGTTTTCATATTGGGGCTTTAAAAATTGTTTTCATGTTGGGGAAGAGGTAGCTATTAAAATAAAAGTATAAAAACTGAGTTGTTTTTATAAATAGAGTAAATCTGTTTCACATACCTTTCAAAAAATTAAAAAGACAATTTCACCAATCATAAAAAATCAATTGTATAATACAATGTATCCACAATTTTTTTGAACCCTCTGGAGAATTAGGTCCTTAAAAGCAACTGTATCATTTCTTTCATAAAGGGTACATATTAATATTTTCAATAAATAATGCTAACAAATCACACATTTTCTATTCCTTTGTTACAGTAACAACAGATTACAAATCTTGAAGGGCTATCTATCTACTTATCTATATAGATCTATCTATATCTATATTATAGATGTAGATACATTATATATTTTATATATATGTATATATATATATTAGGTCGGTGCAAAGGGAACTGTGATTTTTGCCATTAAAAGGAATGCAAAACCACAATGACTTTTGCACCAATCAAATATATATTTATAAAGAAGAACATATAAGTTTGTAATATGCCATAATGGTTAAAATTGCAGTGAGCGAAACTGGAAATCACAGATACATTACATATATATTGATATTATAAGTGCAAAAATTATAAGCCTCATGAGAAAGGGGCATTCTGAGACCTAGTTTTTGAATATGTAATAAAAGGTTTACAGGAACACAAAAAAACAGGACTATAAAAGAGGTACCTTG
>NC_088382.1:114935000-115005000 GCF_037993035.2 Macaca fascicularis | reverse complement strand
AGCACAAAAAAGTAGTTGCTAGAGATAGAATCTACTTCTGGTACACATGTTGTGAACTGTTGAAATGACAAAGGATTTAGAATATTTAAAGACATTATTGATAAAGCATAAGTTGGGTGTGTGAGCACTGACTCTAATTATGAAAGTTCTACAGTAGATAAAATACTATCAAACAGCACTGCATGCTACAGAGAAATCTTTCATGACAGGAAGATTTAATCAATGTGACAAAATTCATTGTTGTCTTATTTTTAAAAATTACCACAGGCACCTCCACATTCAGCAACCAACACCCTGATCACTCAGCAGCCATCAACATTAATTCATGACTTGCTGAAGTCTCAGATGATCATTAGCATTTTAAGTTAAACTATTTTTAAATTAAGGTATGTGCACTATTTATTTATTTACTATAATTTAAGTTCTGGGGAAAGTACAATATATTCTGAGAATTTCCACAGGGACATGAAGTGAGCACACACTGGTGGAAAAATGGTACCATACTGAAAGATTGGCTTTTCTTGCAGAGCTCCACAAAACTTCAATTTGTATAAAATGCAGTATCTGCAAAGCACAATAAAGTGAGGCACAATAAAATGAGGCATGCCTGCACATTTTAGAGCCACAGCAATCACATTTATGCTATGGAGTCTTGACTCGCAGTATACAATTCTGAAGACTCTTCTAAACCCAGATATGCATTTTTATACCTTCACCCTGCATTCACATTAAGTGTTTCATCAATATCTTCAACTCCAGGAATCTAAAATTAGCTCATTACCTATATTCTCTTTTTCATCTCAGTGTGCAGCTTCTTACATATTTCCAATCTAGGATCAATTTAAATCTAATCAATTTAAGCTAGAATGTTAACACTACCAACAATTTAGACTCCTCCCTGGTATAATTTCTTCCTCATCTGTCTCTCCATTTTCATTACTATGAGTACATTAAGGTTGTGTTGAATAATAAAGTATTTGTCTGGTCTTTGTCCTGGACAGGAATCCAAAGCCTTTGGAATTTCTCAAGTGATAGGAATGTCTCTGTCTTTCAAAGTGGGCCCCTCACTGTAGAGGAGGAAATGGGGGAGTGGAGATCAAGTTCAATCATGTTGGCAACGAGTCAATCAATCATGCCTATGTAAAGAAACACCAACAAGGCTACTGTACAGTGAGTCTTGGGTGAGCTTCCTGGTTACTGAGCACATCCAGAATGATGCATTCTGAGTTTGTGAGAATACATGAAAGCTCTACTTTGAAACCCTTCTAGACCTTGCCCTATGTATGTCTTCATTTAGCTAGTTCTGCTTTTTTATTGTTTATAATAAAAGTACTGTCATAAGTATACCCTTTTCCTGAGTTATGTGAATTATTCTACTGAATTATCATATCAACCCAAGGGAGTCATAGGACACACCAAATTTGTAGACTGTTAGTCAGAAGTGCAGTTGGCCTGGGAACCTCTGAGTTTGAGATTGGTATCTGACAAGAACAATCTTACTGGGATCTTTGCCTCAACCTATGGAGTTTACACAAACTATAGGTTGTTAGTGTCAGAATTACATTACAGTATTTTAGGCTACCAGATGAAATATGGGAGACTACTTAAATACAAATTTAAAATAAATAGCATGATTTTAATATACAGAAATACCAGATATTACAAGGGACGTACTTACACCAAAAAATCGGAAATTCATATTTAAATGGGTATTTTGAGTTTTACTGTTATTTTTCCTAAATCTGACAAATCTACACCCTAAAGCAGGCTCTCATTTCTTCTTATCTAGAGGTCTAATAACTGCCCTTCCTTTTTCCTGTATCCATCTTTTCAAATCCTCACTACATGCTGCTTTTAGATTATTCTTAGACATAGCTATGATCAGGTCTTACCTTACCTCAAGCTTTCTCATGTGTATTATATTTACTATATAAATACATAGACATTTGTTAGCCTGGCATTGATATCCATTTACAAAGCACCATAGACTTTAGAAATTAGTCAGAACTGGGTTGAAATTCTAGTTTCCCCATATACCAGCTGGGTAAAATTACAAAACTGATTCTCTCTCTCTGGTTCCCAATCTCTTCATTGTAATATGAGAACAGCAATGTAGCAGAATGTTATTTTGAAGAGAAAAAGCAACTTTGGATCTACCCTTAATTGGTCAATGACATTGGAGTAGGCATAGAGAATGAACCCATTCCAGCATTTTTTGACTATTCATCTTTATTAAAAGTCTTGGGTTTTCTGACACTATTTCTCCCTCTGATTTTCCTCTTTGTCCATTTAACCCTTTATATCAGTGCTTCCATGAAGTTGTGTCATTGGTCCCTTTTCATTATATATCCTTTTTCTAGTGATCTTCCAAGATCTTAAATACCATTAAACTCCTACTATATGCGAATAGATTTCAATTATGGACGTTATAGATTCCAACATCCATCTGTTTACTAGACATGTCTGAGTGTCCTATGGTAGCCTTAGGCCTTCTACAATCCTTTGCTCTTCCCTTATTGCTTATTTCTTTAAATCACATCAGTCTGTTAAGTGGGCCATCCAGAAGGTCAGAGTATCTATTCATCTCTCCCTCATGCCTAAACACACACACACACACACACACACACACACACACACACACCCCGTCAAATTCTGTGGTTTTGTTTTCTAAATTAGCTCTCTCCTCTGTATGTGCAGGTTCTCTCCTTTTCATAGGGCCTTCAACACCTCTTCTCTGGACTGTTGCTACAGTGTATCAGTGAAGGTCTAACCTCCAAACAGAAACAGTTGTGAGTTCTTAACTACAGTGAATTTATTTCAGGGAACTGGGCACACAGGTTGGAAGAGGATAGCAACGCAACCCGGATATTAGCAACAGCAGGAAGCTGTTATCTTCCCTGAGCTAAAGAAATAAAACAGGAGAATCATCTGGCAGAAGCCAGGACCACAGCAACGGTTCTTCCTCCATCCTCACTTCCTTTCAAGGCATATTCTCCAATGCTGCCTTTCTAAAAGGTATATCCCATTATGTTTGTCCCAATGCCGAGAACTTCTCAGTGGTTTTCTACTGCCCGCATGTAGTCAGAGCTCACTGCATTTTTGACTGCCATGCTGTGCCATGCCCATCACCCCCCAGAAGGCTTCTATTCTCTTACAGACTCCATTCTCTAACCCGGAATCCTCCCACCCCACATGCTAACAACTGCAAATGCCTTCTCATCTTTCATGAACTATATTGAAAGTCATTTTTATTATGATGTTGTGTGTTCCTCCTCTTTTATTCCCATGTTGTGTGTTCTCCCTCTTTTCCCCTCCTCTTTCTCTCTCCCTTCCTCCACCCCCATCTCCTCTTCTGTTTTCTCTCCATTTGTTCTTCTTTTTCCTTTTTTATTCCCACTAATGGTATGAGTTGTTCCTCCATGAAAATCTCTATGTTGCCACTGTTTTCACATTACTGCAGCTGTGTGTGTGCACACATTCATATGCACATGTATTTGCATATTTTGGCATGCAATATTCAGTTATATGTCTATCCTTACCAGCTTTTAGCCACCTTTAGGGCAGGAGTATTCATCACATATCATATCTTTTATCAGTTCAATAATTTATTGAAAGATGTCTTGAATTAATCTGGTGCTCTCAAATATATTTATAGATTCACATATTTCTAAGACTGGAATTAAAATCTTAACAAACATTTTATGAGAATTTCTTATTGCATGAGAAAAAATTCTTGAAAGAAAATATTTCTTACATTAGTTTTTCCCAGGCGAATACAGTTGTCTTTTTTTCTCTGATGCTCTTTCAACACAGTTTGAGTGGGATTACTAGTGTGGCCGGTGCTCATGAACATAGATCCCTTCTTTCCTTATAATTCTAATGCTTAAAAGAATATGTAAAAAAAATTTTAAATGTATGCTTTAGCCTTGGGAAGAATAAAACAATATGATACATATTAAATATAGCAAAAACAATCTGTACCTTTAAAAAATACCCTACTTTTGGTTGGGCTCTTCATGAGTTATATCAAGAATATTTTATTTGTTTTACTACAGTTTAAAAGACTTTTTCTAATTCTCTAGCTCTCCTGCCGCCACTTACGGGCCATTTTACTGAGCAACTATTGAAAAACAATAGATGTTTTACTAACATTAATTTATTTAATATTCATAATAACTACATGAATGGGGGTAACTGTTTCAGCTCTACGTTATAGATGAGGGAACTGAGGCACAGATAAGTAACTTGCTCAAGGTCACATGGAGGCGGGCTGCAGAACTGGGATATGAGCCAGTTCTGACCTCAGAACCCATATACTTAGCCACTACGCCATTCTTCCCTATGTGCCAACATTTCTTTTCACCACAGCACCTTCAGCTTAAGAATAGAGAGGAGGGAATAGGAAGCACACTGTGTCCTTCACAGCTTATCCTCTCTGTCCTCTATGGATAAAATGTGCCAATGAAGGAATGACATTACTGCTATAAAGTAATCGCTAGGGTCCTTCTGCTGACCAAGAGAGATCTAAGAGTGATGTAGTTTGGAAGCAAAGAAAAATAATATTTGCATGTATTTACAACCTGCCTTTCTCAGAAAGGATTTAAGGTGTTTCACTAAGATATGTACATTACTGACAGATAAAGTAAATTAAAATAGGTAAGAAGCAAAGCAAAAGGAAAGTTGGGATAGAGCAGTACGGTGAACACACACAACACAGGCCATGAATTTCTAGTGACTTGGCAATAGCTAGCTTGACGTTTGTCTCTAAGCTACACACCAGCCAATGAAAACAGAGAAATGAGATGAAATAGTTGCTTTTTCTACAAAATACAAATAAAGTAGTTGCTCAAGAGAAGCCCAAATATTTCCAGTACTAAGAATAGAGAGAAATAATTTCCATGGTCTTCCAGAAAGCACTCTGTATTACATAATAAGCAGCATCCTCACACCTGCCCAGAGTCCAAACAGAAACGAATGTCAAAGATGGCTTTGCACAAAATTCCTTCAAAATATGCATGAGGTATGTAAAACATGGGCCACAGATTCAGTTGTGCCAGAAGTGTTGTTTTATTATTTTAAACCTCTTTGAGAAGTGGTCTCGTATAGTCCGTTACAGACTACCTAGATTTGAATCCTGGCTTTGTAACTTCTGAGCTGTGAAACACTGGGCAAGACCTCTCTGGGCCTCAGTTCAATCATCAATAAAACAGAGATAATAATAACAATAACTCTCTCATATGGCTGTGTGAGACTTTCATTAGTCACTACACATAAAGTGCTTAGGGTGGTGTTTGGGACACGGTGAGCGCTGTCTTCATTTTTGCTGTTATAGGGATTACTGAATATCTAAATTTATTTTTCAAGAACCTATTTCCCAGGTGACAGAAACTTCATCAATTCAGGGTTTTCAATTCAGGTCTAAGTTCCAGAGAGCATATTTACTGGCCTGACAATGGGGAGGACTTGGAGGACCTCCGTGAGAAGGCATCTGGTCCTTAGTGCCATCAGTCCCCCTTAGCATTCCTTTGAATTTCCTCTTTCTTCTTGTTAAAGCTCTTGCTCCAAACAGGTTAATGTTTATTCCCAACTATTGCATGCCCTTGGGTACATGGAGATCAGTTTACTTCGTCTCACAAAGTGATGGGATCAGGGGAGGCAATGAGTCTGCCTTAGGCCCATCTGTCTCTGCGGTCTTACTGACTTCCCTGGCCCCACCTCAGAGAAAAAACCCAGTTCCCATTTGGTATCCTATGAATAAGCCTACTGAGGAACTCTGTGGATAATCCACCTCCTGGGATTGACTGGGGGGAAGAAAGGGTGGCTCACACTCTTTTTAGATATCATCATTTATGCACTCATCACTTCTCTTCCATCAGGAGAATTCTTACTTTTATCTCAGTGGCGAAGTGGAGGGCAGCTTTGCGTGGGTCATCATATGTTCTTCACGAACTCATCTATGCTGCGGTCTTGGCTTGTGCAACTCAAAAGACAAGAGTTGCATCTTCTCTCTCAGTGTTTCTGATGTGTGATTCCATCCCCAAGACAATGAATGTGGAGGGCTGGCAGAATGGGGGATGGAGGAGTCAAGGTGTCCACCAGATTGTGTCTACAGTGAGTGAGCTAACACTGGTCTAACATTCCCCAACATATCCTACCACATAAAATTAATTAGAGCATTTTTCCTAAGCATACTTCAGTTAATGCAATTCCATAGTTGTCTAGTGTGATGAGATCCATATTTGAAGTTTTCTTCTCTTTATATTAATACCTAGGCAGATTTGAAAGAAGACAGAAAAATGGAAAGACTGAAGAAAAGAGCAACATAAGAATTATGTAGATTTTAAAAAATGCGATAATAGAGTGATACTTTGTTTTTTCAAAATTCTGAATAGTGGGCACAACTTGGTGCTGGTTGATCCAGCAGGAGCTCCAAATGGTCTATTCCAATGGTCAATTCAAACTACTTTTTAAGCTGTAAACAAGGCTAAAATAGCATGCAACAATTTATAGGAACAACACTCTATTTTCATATACTCTACACCACTAAGACTAAGATATATTAGGTAAATCTTTCAGTTATATGTTGTATGCTGATAAACTCAGGACAAAGAACTATGCAATTACAAGTCTACATAGGCCTTCAAAGATCCAGTTCTTTAACACCTTTATTTCACATATGAGAAAAGTAGGACTCAGAGGGTTATTTGAAATCACATTCTTTTTTTACATAAATATATTAAAATTTAAGAATAAAAGAATACACCACATAAGATTTATTTGTCTCTGGACCAAGAATTCTGCTGCTGGATAGTCATGCTGACCAATTTTTAACTGTATAACTCTGCATGCTTTCTATGACTAGAAGGCCTTTAGAAAGGTCTGTTAAGTAAATTCAACAAGCATCCAGTGAATCTGTAAATGCCTCATGGATAGGCGCTTACTTCATCCCAACAGTGCTTAGTGAAATATCCTGGAGAAAATGTATGCTAATATGTTTATTAACTTTGATGATGAGGAGCAGCATATATTGATGACCATACAGCCTAAACGACCTTCATGTTTTCTTCATCTCTTACAATCCTGTCTGTTCTTTAAGGCTCAGGCAATGCCCAACCCCAGTCATGATATTTTTCCTGACTATTCTAGCCTACCCTTATTCCTCTCTTCCTAACCACCTATTTCCCTTTCCATCAAATACCTATTCATTTACATATATATCTCTACCTAATTACATGATTATGTTTCAGCATAATCTCCATAACTAGATATTAGATTTCCAAAGATCATTTACTATATTCTACACCTTTAATGTTCCACTCATCATCATCGTCACCAAAGCTTCAAAGATGAGGCACAAATATTATGCATCAATGCTTCCTTTATACTCTTTGAAGTACCATAACTATTTCTAAATTCCAATATTCTTTTGTCAGGTTTTAGGGGAACTACCAATTTCCAAAGCCCTAAGTTTTGCCAAGTAAGTTATGTCTAACCTTCCTCTATACTCAATCTTTCCATCGTAAAATCACAAATATTTTAAGCCATTCCACAAATGTGGAAGCTAGACTTTCTTCCCCCATTCTAGAAAACTCCTCTAGAATGTTTTCATTTCCATTTCACATTTTGAAGTCTGGTAGGCATATATGCAAACGCTATATACCACTGTGTTGTAAAGGGTAAAATAACATTTTCTATTTTATTATTAACATTCTTCCCAAAAAAGGTAAACTTTTAACATGGAATAAGAAAATAACATTGACAAAAGTGTTTAACAAAAAAACTGTTCTATAGTTTAATATTTCCTAATAATCTATATTGGAAATACAATAAAACATCATATTAGACATACAGGATTAACTCTGTTTTGCAATTTTAACCCAAACATTATTTTATTCCCTGTGAGGTTATCTAATGAATAACTTATGATTAACAAAAAAAAGCTTAAGTACCTCTAGAGTGCATTGCATACACAGAAAGATGATGTCAGGAAATCATACTATTGACCAGATAGAAATAATAAAAGTATAATTTGTCAACTATTCAAATTGGAAGAATAACAGATGAATCATTAAGCCTGTATTCATCCAAAGTATAATATTATAAAAATTTCAACAGTGTCTAAATAGCTTATCTTGTGGGAGGTCAGAAGCAGGTGTTTTGGACAAACAAATTTTGAATCTTGAATATATTGTTTTCAGCAAGTCTTTCAGTGGTGGTTTATTAGTCCTTCGGATTGATACGTTTGAATTTATGGCAAATCACTTAACAGAAAGTCTACCAATCCACAGAAAGAATGCTTAGAACTTCAACTTATAGGCTATATCATGTTGACAGTGTAGTCTTTCAAAAGTAGTCTATAAAAATGTACCATATAATGGTAATATTGACTGATCAAAAAACCCACAATTATGTATACACTTGAAGCTTCAGTTTTTCTCTAGCTCAAATTTTTGCTGCTCTCCAGAGGCTATCTTTGGGGAAAATATTCATTCAAAAACATTTACATTTTAGCACACTTGATAGTCTTTAAGCTATTAATATTATTAAAGACCTTCAGTCAAAAACCACCTGGATCAGATCTGTCATTGGACAAATGTCTGTTTCCTGACCCACCGCAATGAGGGAAGTGTGGGGAATCTCAGTAGGAATGTGTCTGCCATAACTTATATGATTTGAACTTGTGGTAGGTGTTTTGGGGAAGAGTTCACAAAAGCAGGATTTTGCTCTGGATTGGATGTTGTCAGAAACCAAGAGTTCTCTGGTTTGGGTATCTTACTCAAATTCTCTGATTGGGTATTTTAGAAATTCTTAACCATCAATCAAGAAGAATGAAGTGATGTTAAAGCTGTGATTGGTGATCAGAAAAAGTGGATAAAGAAAATGTGGTACATATATACCAAGGAATACTAATGCAGCCATAAAAAAAGGATGAGTTCATCATGTCTTTTCATGAAGGACGTGAACTTTCATCCAGGGACAAGGGTGAAGCTAGAAACCATCATTCTCAGCAAACTAATACAGGAACAGAAAACCAAACACTGCATGTTCTCACTCATAAGTGGGAGTTGAACAATGAAAACACATGGACATAGGGAGGCGAACATCACACACCAGGGCCTGTCAGTGGGTGGAGGGCTAGGAGAGGGATAGCATTAAGAGAAATACCTAATGTAGATGATGGTTTGATAGGTGCAGCAAACCACCATGGCACGTGTATACCTATGTAACAAACCTGCACGTTCTCCACATGTATCCCAGAACTTAAATTATAATATATGCAGATAGAAAATATTTGTTAATTTTCTGGTCTGCAAAATGTTTATGTCTTTGGCTGAGTTCAGGTGTGCATATGTAGTAGTCTCATATTTGTCTAGCCCATTATGATCACTTAGGGTCCTTGTGTAATGTTGATTGTGGGTTAAATTCAGTATTCAAGAGAAGAACACCACAGCCCACCAGGCCCAGATATCAGCATCTGCCTTTCTCTTTCTTTCTTTTTTTTTTAAATTTATTTATTATTATTATTATACTTTAAGTTCTAGGGTACATGTGCACAACGTGCAGGTTTGTTACATATGTATACTTGTGCCATGTTGCTGTGCTGCACCCATCAACTTGTCAGCACCCATCAACTCGTCATTTACATCAGGTATAACTCCCAATGCAATCCCTCCCCCCTCCCCCCTCCCCATGATAGGCCCCGGTGTGTGATGTCCCCCTTCCCGAGTCCAAGTGATCTCATTGTTCAGTTCCCACCTATGAGTGAGAACATGCGGTGTTTGGTTTTCTGTTCTTGTGATGGTTTGCTAAGAATGATGGTTTCCAGCTGCATTCATGTCCCTACAAAGGACACAAACTCATCCTTTTTTATGGCTGCATAGTATTCCATGGTGTATATGTGCCACATTTTCTTAATCCAGTCTGTCACTGATGGACATTTGGGTTGATTCCAAGTCTTTGCTATTGTGAATAGTGCCGCAATAAACATACGTGTGCATGTGTCTTTATAGCAGCATGATTTATAATCCTTTGGGTATATACCCAGTAATGGGATGGCTGGGTCATATGGTACATCTAGTTCTAGATCCTTGAGGAATCGGCATACTGTTTTCCATAATGGTTGAACTAGTTTACAAGCCCACCAACAGTGTAAAAGTGTTCCTATTTCTCCACATCCTCTCCAGCACCTGTTGTTTCCTGACTTTTTAATGATTGCCATTCTCACTGGTGTGAGATGGTATCTCATTGTGGTTTTGATTTGCATTTCTCTGATGGCCAGTGATGATGAGCATTTTTTCATGTGTCTGTTGGCTGTCTGAATGTCTTCTTTTGAGAAATGTCTGTTCATATCCTTTGCCCACTTTTTGATGGGGTTGTTTGTTTTTCTCTCTTTCTTAATATATAAAAAACTGAGCATAAAGTGGGTGGGGTCATCATTCCTACAGAGTAAAATAGAGTCACAAACAGGAACTCAACTCCACTTTATTTATATTATAGGCTATAATCAGCACCTTACATATTTTTGGCATTATTCTGTGTTAGAAATATAGCAAATATTTCTATAAGTATTTCAACTAACTCACTTCTTCCTGCTACAAGTAACTTGACTTTCATCTACAGAAAGTCTTTGTCAAAATCTGTAAATGGTGTGTCAAAATTCAATATCACTGTTACAAAGCTAACGAAATAGGAACTAGGTGAAAGATGAGAGTGAGTCTACACTTACATCACACCTGACTTTCTAGATAACAGCATTTTGTTATGAGTGTTTCCTATATGCGCAGGCAGTCCCAAAACTTAGGACTACAATAATGAATAAGATCAAGACCCCATCCTGTGTATTTTGTGCCTTATGATAGGATTATAGTTTTCTCATTCCACATCTTACATTGTGAAATAAAATTACATCACTCTACTGGGTAGTCAAAAAAGAAAATTAATATTGGTCTACACCATGTATTCATGGCTGGTTTTCGTTCTTATTAGAGTCAATGTAAACTTTTTTTTTTTTTTTTGAGACAGAGTTTCGCTCTTGTTGCCCAGGCTGGAGGGCAAAGGTGCGATCTCAGCTCACCACAACCTGCAGCTCCCGGGTTCAAGCGATTCTCCTGCCTCAGCCTCCCAAGTAGCTGGGATTACAGGCATGCGCCACCATGCCTGGTTAATTTTTTATTTTTCATAGACATGTGGTTTCACTATGTTGGTCAGTCTAGTCTCGAACTCCAGACCTCAGGTGATCCGCCCGCCTCAGCCTCCCAAAGTGCTGGGATTACAGGCATGAGCCACTGCGCCCGGACCAATGTAAACTTTTAATTAGATTTTGGCCACTGGTTTGCTGGTTCACTGATGAGTTGTAAATATTTCCTCTCAAGTCCACAAGCATCTCACATACAAAAAACTAGCCGGGCGAGGCGGCGGGCGCCTGTAGTCCCAGCTATTCGGGAGGCTGAGGCAGGAGAATGGCGTAAACCCGGGAGGTGGAGCTTGCAGTGAGCTGAGATCCAGCCACTGCACTCCAGCCTGGGCGACAGAGTGAGACTCCGTCTCAAAAAAAAAAAAAAAATTCTAATTGCATTCCCATTATGGAAGAAGTTTTTTTTTTTAAATTGTTTATGCTATCAGTGGGAATTTGATTTGTTTTAAAACTTGATGTTCATACGCAGATATAAAGTTATAAGATAAAGTTCTGTAAATCACCCTGTAATAATACACAGCAATTAAATTAGGCCACTAAATAAAAACTGTGCCAAATGTAGAAATTCACAAGTTATTAAAAAAAGAACAATTTTTTTGAAATTTTAACTATTTAAATTCAATATTAAAACCACAAACAAAAGTAATACATATTGTTATTTTCACAGGGCAACAGTATAATTATCTAAATAGGTCCTAGATATTAATTATCTACCTATGTACCTATCTATGTATCTACCTATTTGCCTACCTATCCAACCATCTATGTCGATTTTAGGTCCTAGATATACTCCATCTGCCTATCATCTATCTGTTGATTGACTGACCTATCTATCTACATACCTACCTATCCTTGATAAATTAAATGTCTTAAATTTCTTAAAACTGTCTTAATTTTAAACCAACTAGAATACTGGCAAATATCAGAAATATCTTATTTTCTTCTTCTTTATCTCATGTGTTAGTATTTAGAGAGACTACCATCCTCTCTAAACCTAAAAACATACACAGTATATCAAATAAAACCTCCCCAACAGTTTTTGTTTCTATAATGAGGATGCTCTTGTAGTTTCATTATTAAAAGAAACATACATATACTCACATAATCTAGCCTTGTCTGCTATTTATTCATTCAGTCACAAAACAAATATTTACTGAGTGTCCTCCAACTATTTGTAGGAAATTGTGTGGAACAGAGCAATTAAAATAATACAAAACACAGTGCTTCATCTTAAGGAGTTTGCAGCCTAGGAGGAGAGATTAAGGCATGTACACAAATATTAAAAGAAAGCAGTTCTTTTATCATTACAGATAGGGGTGAAATCTTCTGAGAGTTCAGACAAGGCAGTGATGGCTCCAGGTTGGAAATATCATAAGTTTTCACAAGAAAAAATGTATCTTAGCTATGGATTAAAATATAGGATTATAGATATAAACTGGGGGACATCTACTGTGTTCCTTGGGGACCCCTGCCTCCCTAATTCTTAGTTCACCCCCAGTTCTTCTTCACATTCATTACTATAAAGTTTTTATTTGACTTAGTCTTCTGCGGCTCACCTTCCAATCTAAAGGCAGGGCTCTTTCCATTTAATTTTCTTAATTTCATCTGGCTATCTCATCCAATATCCCAGTTTATAGCAATAATTTTTTAATTAAAAAATGATAGTGACATATAATATGCATTGAGGCGATAATTTGAATCCTTTTCTTTTCACATCCATCCCAGCAGTTATCCTTCCCTAGTTTCCCATAACTGAAACTGGGAAGCACACTTTTTATACAGTCC
This sequence comes from Macaca fascicularis, assembly GCF_037993035.2. Lineage (NCBI taxonomy): Eukaryota > Metazoa > Chordata > Mammalia > Primates > Cercopithecidae > Macaca > Macaca fascicularis. Next base: position 114,992,021 of record NC_088382.1, on the reverse strand, counting down.
TCCAAAGAAAGGGAAATATAACATGCTTCAAGGTGTTCAAACTTCAAAGAAATCAAACTGTTGTTAAGAGGGAAGTATACACAGTCGGAAGTGCACCTAAAACACTTCTGTAAAAGGTATCCAAATATCCATTCAGTCATTCATTTTTCTTTATTTTTCTTTTGACTCAGGCTGGTGTGTAGTGGCAAGATCTTGGCTCACTGCAACCTCCACCTTCTGGGTTCAAGCGATTCTCATGCCTCAGCCTCTAGAGTAGCTGGGAATACAGGTGTGCACCACTACATCTGGCTTTTTTTTTTTTTTTTTTTTTTTTTGTCTTTTTAGTAGAAATGGAGTTTGCTATGTTGGCCAGACTGGTCTCAAACTCCTGGCCTCAAGTGATCCTTCCACCTAGGCCTCCCAAAGTGTTGGGATTACAGGCATGAGCCACCACATCCAGCCCAGTCATTCATACTTCTATTCAACAAATGTCTCTACAGTACTATTATATACCAGTTACTCTTGTAGGACTCTTTTAGAACTAAGTTCTTGATTTCCTTGGGTTTACATTCTAGTGGGAGGTGACAGTAAGCAAAGAAAACAAAACAACCAGTGAACAAATAGATAAATAAACTGCATAAACAAACAAAGCGAAATGAACTATAATGTTGTCAGCACTATGAAGATTACCAATATCGGGCGACAGGCTACTATGATGAGGTGTTTACTTCATCTGGGAAGTCAGGGAAGCCCTCCTCGAAGGGATGACATGTCAGATGGGACTTACATGACAAGAAGGAATGACCTTATAAGAATCCCAGGGGAAGAGCATTCAAGGCAGGGTGAACAGCCCTACAGTGAGAGCAGTGGGAGTGCACATGGCATGTCTGAGAAAGAGCCACATGGCTAGAGCACAGAGATGAGAGGACCGTGGTACAAGATGAGGACAGAGAGCTGAGGAGGAGGTTCCAAAGCCAGGACAAGGAATACAGATTATATTCTAATTGCATTGGGAAGCAATTGACAAGTTCTAAGCTAGTGAGTGGCATGGTATCATGATTTTAAAAGATTATCTGCTATATACAGGATGGATTCTAAGGAGTAAGAGTGAATTTCAGAGAGACCACATTAGGCAGCAATAATCTGGGCAAGAGAAGATGATGATCTGAACTAAAACTGGACAGAAATAGATGAATTCAGAAGATATTTTTAGAGATAGGACTTATAATAGATTGGATATGAGAAGATGCAAAAACCAGAATAAATGCTAACTCCCAGCTTTATAACGTAGACACACCGGATGTATGTAGATGAAATTGGCTGAGATGAAACAATTGAAGAGGAACAGATCTGTGAGACACATGACCAAGAGCTGTTCTTGGGACACATTAAATTTGAGATGCTTGTTAGAGATCCATGTGAAGAGTTTAGGCAGTTGGAAATATGAGTCTGAAGGTCCAGGGAAAATTCAAGTCTGGAAATAAAGATTTTTAAAGCATTTCAGAGACAGATGGTATTTAAAGTTATAGGATCAAAATTCATCACCTGGAGAAAGAATACAGCCTGACAAGAGAGGAAGGTCCAGGAGAGTCTTGAAGAACTTCAATGTTTAGATATTGAGCAGAGGAGAAATTAATCCAGAAAACTGAGAAGCAGCCATTCAAAAGGGAAGAAAACTAAGAGAGTGTAATGTTATCAAAGTCAAGAGAAGAAAGTGCTTCATGAAGGAGGGAGTAGTCAACTCTGTTGAATGATGCTAGGAGTTAAGAGAGGTGCAGATTGGATTTGTCTAAATGGAGGCCACTGGTAACCATAACAGCTCTGTTAGGGGAGTGCTGAGGAATCTCGGGGCTTTTTCCTGAATGGGATGGAGTTGAGGAGAGAAGAGGAAATGAAAGAATAGAAACAAGACTGGAGACAACAATTTCAAGACATTTTGCTCTAAATAGGGCATAGAGAAGTGGGGTGGCATATGGGGTTAAGAGAGGATTTTGTGATAGATGGTGATAAAGTTTTTTGTTATTATTATTCACGTTGGAATGATCTTGTATTTACAGCGAAATGTTGCAGAAGAAAGAACAGATAAACTACAGCAAAGCCTTGTACAAGAAGTAGACTCCACAGAGGAACATGATCATTGACCTCAAAAAGTTATTTCGGCTATGATTAGAAGCCAATTTTCTTTCAGTTTGTACTTTTGTCTACATTAAAGAGACTGATAAATGATAAAAGAAAATAGTTAAGCCCACAACATCTAATCTGCATACCAACGTCTCATCTGCCTCTTTACAGACTCCTATCTTCACTACTCAACTGGTGAAGGGAGTTCTAATCTGCTTGGTTATATTCCAGGACACCAATTCTGCCAGAGTTACCAGCAGTTGGAACAACAAGCATTCAAAGGTCATACAGAAAGGTGTGATTCTCTCTTCCTTCTTTGCTACTGCACTAGTAAGAGACCAGAGTCTCCACCTGCTGTGGTCCCACCTTCCTCTCCTTTGCTCCCTTTGCCTATCTTTTCCCTTCCTAAGGAACAGCTTTCCTGCAGGTAGAGGCTCCAGGCAACTCTTTTCTGTCCCTGATTCTCTTCCCTTTTCTCTCCTACCTTATAGAAGTAGTTGGTAGTCTTAGGGCTTTTTCCATCAATGGAGGACCCTGTTAGATTCCTTTCTAGAAAATCATTTTCCTTTCTCAAGTGTGATACATACTAAAATTCAGATTTGGGCTTCAGAGCTAAAAAAGTGTTTTGTTTTTGTTTTTGTTTATTTTTTTTTTTTCTATCCAGGCTGCCACGAATTGGGGAAAAAAAATTAAAAAATGTAGGTCCATTGGACAGATATCAAATAATAGTCACAAATTATTATCTCCAAAATCCTTGTCTCCAAATACAAACAAAGATGCATTAAGACTTAATTATCAGAGTACTTAATCAAAAGCAAGTTAGGATTTGACAGCTTTGGTTTGGGCAGACAGTCCCTGCAGAGTAGTCTTGGACAGAGCCCTCATTTTACCTATGGAAGTTAGAGGTTCTGAACCAAAAAAGATGTTGTCTTTACTCCCATAAACTTGAGCTACCCTACAAAGAATATTGACAAATCCAGGAGTTATCTTGGACTCTGATCCAGATGTTAACTTGTTACCACGCTGAGTAGTTTCCCACATCATGCCCCTGCTACCTGCCCTATTAAGCTACTACTTTCCTATGCTTGTGCACTTAACCAAACTTTTGTTATAGTCTCTTCACCCCCTTCTCACCTGTGACACTACCATTTTATTATTTTATTTAATAAAAATTTGGGAGGCCACGGCAAGAGGATTGCTTGAGTTCAGGAGTTCAAGAACAGCCTGGACAACACAGGGAGATCCCGTCTCAACAAAAAATTTTAAATTGCACCAGGTTTGGCGGTGTGTACCTGTAGTCCCAGCTACTTAGGAGGCTGAAGTGGGAGGAAGTTGAGGCTGCAGTGAGCTGTAAATGTGCCACTGCACTCCAGCCTGGGAGAAAGAGCGAGACCTTGTCTCAAAAAAAAAAAATAGTTTAAAACTCATACTTAAGTAACATGATAGTTTCCTTGCAGTTGCTTAAAACTATTGGTAAGTATCTCTGGACCCATGAGCACTTTATCTAGCAAGTGGTGCATCTTTCATAAATAATTACATATCTAGATCACATCATACCATTTTATTTATTAAAAAGTTTCACCCAAGACTAGTTTACTATGTGGGATTTCTTGAGAGTTGGGGCCATGTCATGCTCATGTTTAATTTCCTCTAGGCTCTGTCTATACAAAACTTACGTATTACCAAATTGAGAAATAGTATATGTAATAAGTAAACAGAAAGACCCAAAAGGGGAAGAGAATTGACATCCTATTCTTAAAAGAGTTCCATTTGTATATTAAAGTTTGCCAACCCCAGCACTTGAACAACCTTTTATTTCATTTTTTGTACACAATCTCTAGTTCATTCCTTCTTTTATCATGACTTTCTGCCCTCCCAGCCCAGGTGTTGCCTATTCCAGTGATTAGATCAAAGATGACCTTTTATGTGTGAAGACAGAGGTAAAGAAAATGCTTATTAAAAGTCTCTGCCTATTGTATGTCATCAGTTAAGAACTTTCCTTTTCTATCTGATAGAGGGACAACGTCTTCCTTTATCATTTCCTTGGGTTTAATGTATTTAAAAAATATAGTTTTCATTTTTCTTTATTGTTTCTTTATCTCATTTATTTAGTTTTGTTGTAGTTGTTGTTGCTATAGTTTTTCTCTGGCTTGAATATGCAGTTAGGCATTAACTTCTCTGCAATTTATTTAATCGAATAATCTATCTTCCATTTTGTTAGAACTCTTTATTTATATTTTTAAGGCACGTGTTTATTCATGTGAGATTTCTTTTACTCTGCCTATATAATCTGTAATGATGATTGTAAGGCCCAGAGAAGCTCTCCTCTGTGAAATTAAGACTACTCTTCATCAGATTCCTTTAAGAAATGGCTTGAGATTTCAGGAGCAAAAAACTATCTTACTCCTTAAATGGAAGTTTAATAGAGAGAAAGAAAAATAAAATTGAAGAAAGGAAATAATAAATGAATTTGGAATGCCAAGTTTTAAGAGCTCAAAATGATTTCTAGACGTACCTGCTGAGAAAGAAGAATCTTGTGAAAATTGAATGAAGGTTCAATGAATGGTTGGCTTAACCGAGGAAGTAAAAATTAAAATATGGGGGGGGGGGCGGAGCAAGATGGCCGAATAGGAGCAGCTCCAGTCTCCAACTCCCAGCGCGAGCGACACAGAAGACCGGTGATTTCTGCATTTTCAACTGAGGTACTGGGTTCATCTCACTGGGGAGTGCCGGACGATCGGTGCTGGTCAGCTGCTGCAGCCCGACCAGCGAGAGCTGAAGCAGGGCGAGGCATTGCCTCACCTGGGAAGCGCAAGGGGGAAGGGAGTCCCTTTTCCTAGCCAGGAGAACTGAGACACACAACACCTGGAAAATTGGGTAACTCCCACCCCAATACTGCGCTTTAAGCAAACAGGCACACCAGGAGATCATATCCCACACCTGGCCAGGAGGGTCCCACACCCACGGAGCCTCCCTCATTGCTAGCGCAGCAGTCTGTGATCTACCGGCAAGGCAGCAGCGAGGCTGGGGGAGGGGCGCCTGCCATTGCTGAGGCTTAAGTAGGTAAACAAAGCTGCTGGGAAGCTCGAACTGGGTGGAGCTCACAGCAGCTCAAGGAAACCTGCCTGTCTCTGTAGACTCCACCTCTGGGGACAGGGCACAGTAAACATAACAAACGCAGCAGACACCTCTGCAGATGCAAACGACTCTGTCTGACAGCTTTGAAGAGAGCAGTGGATCTCCCAACACGGAGGCTGAGATCTGAGAAGGGACAGACTCCCTGCTCAAGTGGGTCCCTGACCCCTGAGTAGCCTAACTGAGAGACATCCCCCACTAGGGGCAGTCTGACACCCCACACCTCACAGGGAGGAGTACACCCCTGAGAGGAAGCTTCCAAAGCAAGAATCAGACAGGTACACTCGCTGTTCAGAAATATTCTATCTTCTGCAGCCTCTGCTGCTGATACCCAGGCAAACAGGGTCTGGAGTGGACCTCAAAAAATCTCCAACAGACCTACAGCTGAGGGTCCTGACTGTTAGAAGGAAAACTATCAAACAGGAAGGACACCTACACCAAAACCCCATCAGTACATCACCATCATCAAAGACCAGAGGCAGATAAAACCACAAAGATGGGGAAAAAGCAGGGCAGAAAAGCTGGAAATTCAAAAAATAAGAGCGCATCTCCCCCAGCAAAGGAGCGCAGCTCATCGCCAGCAACGGATCAAAGCTGGACGGAGAATGACTTTGACGAGATGAGAGAAGAAGGCTTCAGTCCATCAAATTTCTCAGAGCTAAAGGAGGAATTACGTACCCAGCGCAAAGAAACTAAAAATCTTGAAAAAAAAGTGGAAGAATTGATGGCTAGAGTAATTAATGCAGAGAAGCTCCTAAACGAAATGAAAGAGATGAAAACCATGACACGAGAAATACGTGACAAATGCACAAGCCTCAGTAACCGACTCGATCAACTGGAAGAAAGAGTATCAGCGATTGAGGATCAAATGAATGAAATGAAGCGAGAAGAGAAACCAAAAGAAAAAAGAAGAAAAAGAAATGAACAAAGCCTGCAAGAAGTATGGGATTATGTAAAAAGACCAAATCTACGTCTGATTGGGGTGCCTGAAAGTGAGGGGGAAAATGGTACCAAGTTGGAAAACACTCTCCAGGATATCATCCAGGAGAACTTCCCCAACCTAGTAGGGAAGGCCAACATTCAAATTCAGGAAATACAGAGAACACCACAAAGATACTCCTCGAGAAGAGCAACTCCAAGACACATAATTGCCAGATTCACCAAAGTTGAAACGAAGGAAAAAATCTTAAGGGCAGCCAGAGAGAAAGGTCGGGTTACCCACAAAGGGAAGCCCATCAGACTAACAGCAGATCTCTCAGCAGAAACTCTCCAAGCCAGAAGAGAGTGGGGGCCAATATTCAACATTCTTAAAGAAAAGAATTTTAAACCCAGAATTTCATATCCAGCCAAACTAAGTTTCATAAGTGAAGGAGAAATAAAATCCTTTACAGATAAGCAAATGCTTAGAGATTTTGTCACCACTAGGCCTGCCTTACAAGAGACCCTGAAGGAAGCACTAAACATGGAAAGGAACAACCGGTACCAGCCATTGCAAAAACATGCCAAAATGTAAAGACCATCGAGGCTAGGAAGAAACTGCATCAACTAACGAGCAAAATAACCAGTTAATATCATAATGGCAGGATCAAGTTCACACATAACAATATTAACCTTAAATGTAAATGGACTAAATGCTCCAATTAAAAGACACAGACTGGCAAACTGGATAAAGAGTCAAGACCCATCAGTCTGCTGTATTCAGGAGACCCATCTCACACGCAGAGACATACAGAGGCTCAAAATAAAGGGATGGAGGAAGATTTACCAAGCAAATGGAGAACAAAAAAAAGCAGGGGTTGCAATACTAGTCTCTGATAAAACAGACTTTAAACCATCAAAGATCAAAAGAGACAAAGAAGGCCATTACATAATGGTAAAGGGATCAATTCAACAGGAAGAGCTAACTATCCTAAATATATATGCACCCAATACAGGAGCACCCAGATTCATCAAGCAAGTCCTTAGAGACTTACAAAGAGACTTAGACTCCCATACAATAATAATGGGAGACTTCAACACTCCACTGTCAACATTAGACAGATCAACGAGACAGAAAGTTAACAAGGATATCCAGGAATTGAACTCATCTCTGCAGCAAGCAGACCTAATAGACATCTATAGAACTCTCCACCCCAAATCAACAGAATATACATTCTTCTCAGCACCACATCATACTTACTCCAAAATTGACCACGTAATTGGAAGTAAAGCACTCCTCAGCAAATGTACAAGAACAGAAATTATAACAAACTGTCTCTCAGACCACAGTGCAATCAAACTAGAACTCAGGACTAAGAAACTCAATCAAAACCGCTCAACTACATGGAAACTGAACAACCTGCTCCTGAATGACTACTGGGTGCATAACGAAATGAAGGCAGAAATAAAGATGTTCTTTGAAACCAATGAGAACAAAGATACAACATACCAGAATCTCTGGGACACATTTAAAGCAGTGTGTAGAGGGAAATTTATAGCACTAAATGCCCACAAGAGAAAGCAGGAAAGATCTAAAATTGACACTCTAACATCGCAATTAAAAGAACTAGAGAAGCAAGAGCAAACACATTCGAAAGCTAGCAGAAGGCAAGAAATAACTAAGATCAGAGCAGAACTGAAGGAGATAGAGACACAAAAAACCCTCCAAAAAATCAATGAATCCAGGAGTTGGTTTTTTGAAAAGATCAACAAAATTGACAGACCACTAGCAAGACTAATAAAGAAGAAAAGAGGGAAGAATCAAATCGACGCAATTAAAAATGATAAAGGGGATATCACCACCGACCCCACAGAAATACAAACTACCATCAGAGAATACTATAAACACCTCTACGCAAATAAACTGGAAAATCTAGAAGAAATGGATAATTTCCTGGACACTTACACTCTTCCAAGACTAAACCAGGAAGAAGTTGAATCCCTGAATAGACCAATAGCAGGCTCTGAAATTGAGGCAACAATTAATAGCCTACCAACCAAAAAAAGTCCAGGACCAGATGGATTCACAGCTGAATTCTACCAGAGGTACAAGGAGGAGTTGGTACCATTCCTTCTGAAACTATTCCAATCAATAGAAAAAGAGGAAATCCTCCCTAACTCATTTTATGAGGCCAACATCATCCTGATACCAAAGCCTGGCAGAGACACAACAAAAAAAGAGAATTTTAGACCAATATCCCTGATGAACATCGATGCAAAAATCCTCAATAAAATACTGGCAAACCGGATTCAGCAACACATCAAAAAGCTTATCCACCATGATCAAGTGGGCTTCATCCCTGGGATGCAAGGCTGGTTCAACATTCGCAAATCAATAAACATAATCCAGCATATAAACAGAACCAAAAACAAGAACCACATGATTATCTCAATAGATGCAGAAAAGGCTTTTGACAAAATTCAACAGAGCTTCATGCTAAAAACGCTCAATAAATTCGGTATTGATGGAACGTACCTCAAAATCATAAGAGCTATTTATGACAAACCCACAGCCAATATCATACTGAATGGGCAAAAACTGGAAAAATTCCCTTTGAAAACTGGCACAAGACAGGGATGCCCTCTCTCACCACTCCTATTCAACATAGTGTTGGAAGTTCTGGCTAGGGCAATCAGGCAAGAGAAAGAAATCAAGGGTATTCAGTTAGGAAAAGAAGAAATCAAATTGTCCCTGTTTGCAGATGACATGATTGTATATTTAGAAAACCCCATCATCTCAGCCCAAAATCTCCTTAAGCTGATAAGCAACTTCAGCAAAGTCTCAGGATACAAAATTAATGTGCAAAAATCACAAGCATTCTTATACACCAGTAACAGACAAACAGAGAGCCAAATCAGGAATGAACTTCCATTCACAATTGCTTCAAAGAGAATCAAATACCTAGGAATGCAACTTACAAGGGATGTAAAGGACCTCTTCAAGGAGAACTACAAACCACTGCTCAGTGAAATAAAAGAGGACACAAACAAATGGAAAAACATACCATGCTCATGGATAGGAAGAATCAATATCGTGAAAATGGCCATACTGACCAAGGTAATTTATAGATTCAATGCCATCCCCATCAAGCTACCAATGAGTTTCTTCACAGAATTGGAAAAAACTGCTTTAAAGTTCATATGGAACCAAAAAAGAGCCCGCATCTCCAAGACAATCCTAAGTCAAAAGAACAAAGCTGGAGGCATCACGCTACCTGACTTCAAACTATACTACAAGGCTACAGTAACCAAAACAGCATGGTACTGGTACCAAAACAGAGATATAGACCAATGGAACAGAACAGAGTCCTCAGAAATAATACCACACATCTACAGCCATTTGATCTTTGACAAACCTGAGAGAAACAAGAAATGGGGAAAGGATTCCCTATTTAATAAATGGTGCTGGGAAAATTGGCTAGCCATAAGTAGAAAGCTGAAACTGGATCCTTTCCTTACTCCTTATACGAAAATTAATTCAAGATGGATTAGAGACTTAAATGTTAGACCTAATACCATAAAAATCCTAGAGGAAAACCTAGGTAGTACCATTCAGGACATAGGCATGGGCAAAGACTTCATGTCTAAAACACCAAAAGCAACGGCAGCAAAAGCCAAAATTGACAAATGGGATCTCATTAAACTAAAGAGCTTTTGCACAGCAAAAGAAACTACCATCAGAGTGAACAGGCAACCTACAGAATGGGAGAAAATTTTTGCAATCTACTCATCTGACAAAGGGCTAATATCCAGAACCTACAAAGAACTCAAACAAATTTACAAGAAAAAAACAAACAACCCCATCAAAAAGTGGGCAAAGGATATGAACAGACATTTCTCAAAAGAAGACATTCAGACAGTCAACAGACACATGAAAAAATGCTCATCATCACTGGCCATCAGAGAAATGCAAATCAAAACCACAATGAGATACCATCTCACACCAGTTAGAATGGTGATCATTAAAAAGTCAGGAAGCAACAGGTGCTGGAGAGGATGTGGAGAAATAGGAACACCTTTACACTGTTGGTGGGACTGTAAACTAGTTCAACCATTATGGAAAACAGTATGGCGATTCCTCAAGGATCTAGAACTAGATGTACCATATGACCCAGCCATCCCATTACTGGGTATATACCCAAAGGATTATAAATTATGTTGCTATAAAGACACATGCACACATATGTTTATTGCAGCACTATTCACAATAGCAAAGACTTGGAATCAACCCAAATGTCCATCAGTGACAGATTGGATTAAGAAAATGTGGCACATATACACCATGGAATACTATGCAGCCATAAAAAAGGATGAGTTTGTGTCCTTTGTAGGGACTTGGATGCAGCTGGAATCCATCATTCTTAGCAAACTATCACAAGAACAGAAAACCAAACACCACATGTTCTCACTCATAGGTGGGAACTGAACAATGAGATCACTTGGACTCAGGAAGGGGAACATCACACACCGGGGCCTATCATGGGGAGGGGGGACAGGGGAGGGATTGCACTGGGAGTTATACCTGATGTAAATGACGAGTTGATGGGTGCAGCACACCAACATGGCACAAGTATACATATGTAACAAACCTGCACGTTATGCACATGTACCCTACAACTTAAAGTATAATAATAACAAATAAATTAAAAAAAAAAAAAAAGAACAAGGACTTGAAAAAAAAAAATTAAAATATGGGTTCTTTTGACTCTTTCTAGATCCTCTGCTTTCATCTAATGGTGATAAGAAAAGGGCCAATCACAATGGAATTGTGAGGCTAGAAGACTAAGGCAATTTGCCAACAAGAGGTCTTCTGGCCAACAAGAATAGTAATGGACTTCTTGTTTTATAAATCCTTAAAGATAAGAAATCTTATATCTAAAACCATGCTGGTCAGAGCACTTGGTGCCCTTATGTATACGAACTGGGAGATAACCTATGGATTCTGAATATTATTCCTACCTAAAACATTTTTCTCCTACTTCCCTTTATATTTTCTGAAGTCCTTTTTTCATTTATTAAACTCCACTTTATTCTGATCATTATCATAAAACTTTTCTTGCTTCCTGTTAAAATTCCTAATACGGTACATGCCGTGATGGATAAAACTTAGAAGAGCTTTCCTTTCCTACTTATTTTCTTTCCTTTCTACATGACTATACTAAATACTAAATAACTCAAAAATATTTTGGTAATTTGAAAAATTAACTGCCCTTCAAGAAATTGTTTGAAGAGTTTTCTGTTATTTTTAGGTATACACTAATATAGACATGTTTAAATCAACCCTAGGACACTATGATATTTTAGTGTCCTCATAACAGTTACTCCAATCTCTGAATACTTTTGCATCTACCAGACTTTTATTTACCTAGAAAGCTCAGAAAACATTATTTTTATTATTGATATTATTATTACTTGTTAGAAATATTTTTATGTTCTACAATTTATTTTGTGTATTTCAAACCTTCAAAAGTTACAATACTAAATAATAAACATGCACATATCCTTTGTTTAGAATTACAAATTGCTAGCATTTTGCCACATTTTCTGTATGCTTCTTTCTCAATCATAAAAATAATAATTTCACTGTTGTTATTATTTTGCAAACCATTTGAAATGTAAGTTGCATGCACTATGACCTTTTATCCTAAGTAGTCCAATATATATCATCTGAGAAAAATGACATTCTATTATATAGCCAGAGTATATTTCACTCATTCAGAACAATTAATTTTGATTGACACAATTATGTAATACACAGTACGGATTAAATTTTGCCAATCATCCTAATAAGTACTTTATAGCATTTTTTCTCCAATTAACAATCTAATCCAGTCTCATATTTTAGTCTTATATAAGGTGGTATCACATTTCTCTGACAGAATATGCAAATAATTTATATTTTAATTTCATACCTGCAGTCATGACCTAAAAATGTAATAATTCCTGTTCATTTACAAATTTCCTGAATTTGAGTTTGTATAACCACTTAAGAATGTATATCTTGATCTGTTTCCTTTCATGACCTTCTGATTGCTCTAAAGAATCTATGCCCTTAGATAACATCTGTAACCAGTTCTCACATAACTTTTGATCTGGTTTCCTTCCACTCAGTTTACAAACTCTTCCTAAAATCCCTTCTGTTTTCGGATGCTGACAATGTAATTATCTCCATCCTCCATTATTTCCAGACCACATTACAACTCAGAAAAGCCAAGTGTACAGATCTACCTCATTTAACCTTCTAGAAGCCCATCATCAGCAAGTATAAATTCTTTAAACATTCAGCTTTTGGACTAACATGACTAGAGAAAATATTACTCAATTTCCTATCTTTTTCTCCTTGTTATATAATTTTGTTTGACCAGCTCGGTATATGTTCTAGCAAAATCTGTGTGTGGATATGGGGTCACACACACAGAGAGAAACAAGAGTATTAAAACAAAAGTATTAAATAGAGGCTTAACATTTCTAGGATTTAACGAAGTTCTACTTAACTTCTTGAATTCAGGCTTCATGTCCTGCAAAATACATACCCATACAGAGGAGCCAGACCTAATTAGCATCGCAGAGTCAGTAGCACCCAATATTTTAAAGATCCGTCTAGTAATGAATTATAGCATCTTCAAAATCCATCACAGAGGTTCATGAGGACAACTGCTGCTGTGTGTACACACAGCACAACACATGGAATGATGAGCTCTGGCTTTGGAGTTAGATAAGTTGTGTTCAAATCCCAGATCTGTACATTACCAGCTAGATTACTTTGCGCAAATTACTTCACCTTCTCTGCCTTGTTTGCCTCAGGCATAAAATAGAGCACATATGCTATAAGTTAAAAACAATTCATATAAAAACTTTGCAACATGCCTTAACACAAAGAAAGTCTTCGATAAGTGTCTCTATCAAAAGAAGAGCTGTGGTACACTTGCTCTTGACTTAATCACATTAATTTCACCAACCTGTGGCTGCTGAAGTCCCTCCTGCTGTAATAGCCCCTTTTATTCTCAGGTTTCCATAGAGTCGTGTTGCACACACTATAATGCATATCACTAAGATGGTGCATCTGCCCCATAGGACAAAATATATAAAAAGTCATTTATAAAGGTTAGCCCAAACCTCCCATTCAATGTTTTTCCCTTTACAACATCTCTAAAGGATGATTAACTAAACACTTCTAAATGGAAATTTCATTACGCCACAATTTTGGAAAGGCAAGAATTATTAGAAAATTATTTCTTATTCTGAACTGGTAGTTACCTCCCTTAAAAAACATCTATCCATTAGAATGAGCTAACATTTATTGAGTACTTAGCTATCATGCAATTTACATATGCTAGCTTTTGTTGTCTTCTCCATAACCATATGAAACAGGTTCTATTTCTTACCCCCTCCCCCAATGATGCTATGCCAGTTTTGCATTTGATTTACTTTGCACTGTCATTTCAATGAGTTGTTTCTCAGTGGTTTACTAGTGCTTCATATGAAAGGTGGACTGAGACCCTGGACCAGTAACTAGATATCCTCTCATTTATTACCATACATTTTAACATATTACTATAAATTATTCCTCCAAAGTCTTAAACATAATAGACAAACACTGATAAAATTCCCAAAAGAAATACATAATATTCACTGTTATAATCACAAACACATATATACATACTATTACATTTATATTTATTATTTTAATGTGTATTCATGCTCTTCAGTGAAATTTTATAACATTATAAGCTCTTGATATTACTCTCACTGTCCCCATAAGCACACAATGAAGTGGTTTACACAAACTACATAGTATAGGTCCTTTCCAGAAAGAAAAAAAAACTCTTGGCTTACTGGATAGAAAAGTTACAAATTATCCACCCAAAGCACAGATCATAAACCTGACCCCCTTTTTAGATTTTTATTAGGACTGAAATAATTGATACTGACAGAACAAAGAGAAGATTCTTACAACCATAAAAATCATTTTGCTGCTACTAATATAACTGAATCCTACGTCTAATGGATTATGTGGCCAGGCCAGCCTCATAATATCATCTAGTAACTAACTCTGTCCATATGCTGGCGTTCAATGGCCAAAGGCCCCATTTAATTAAGAAGATGGATTTATATACACTAATAATTCAAGTTAAAGCTTTGAGACCATAGCATTACCCAAGTTAAAAAAATGTTTTAACCTCACCATTTTTTCCTACTGAGTACACCTCCTATCTCTGCATGATGCCCCATCAAAAATAGACTTACAATATCAGATATGCTTAAAAATATAAAAGCATAATAATATTTAGCAGATATTTATATAATTCACGTCAGGATAATTATCTTCAATTTTAAACAGACCCTCTTAACAAAGAGGGATTATTAATCTTGTGAAAACCTGATATTGAGATAAATCCATTTATCAGACATAGACATGGAAAAACATAGCCAGTTAAACATAGGAGCAAAGTTATCTAGAAATAACCTAATGGGCTCCTTCATGTGTGGTTTTATATATTTTATTATTTGCTCTAGTCATAAATCATGACATGTACACCCTTGGCTAAAATATGTTCTGGGAATAAAGCTCCTTCATTACAAAGTTAATGTTGAGAAGTACTTTGTAAATCAAATGAAAGAGAACCGCTGGGACTCATAGCCATGCACTTCAAAAAGGTCCTAGGTCAAAGTTGCACATCACCTCAAGCTAAGTAAAGATGATAGAAATGGCAAGCCCTAGATAATGCCGAGACATGTTTTTCTGGAGCAGCTATTATGCACCAGGCACTGTGATGGGCTGTGCCAATACAACAACCCCTACTTCTCTTTCTCCTATCTTGAAATTTATGGATACTGGGAGCAAAAACCAGGAAAAGGGAAACAGTATATTCCATAATCTAAACAGGGCAAAACACAGTCATTTTCATAATGGAAGTCAAGAGGAAAGGATTTGGGGAGGAAGAAACTTGCCATATTCTTGAGTAATCAGTTTCATAATGAAATAAATCAGGAATAAAATTAAGGAAAAAAATTTTAAAAACCTTTGTTTCTCCCATTTGCTTGGTATAAATAAGCATCAATGTTTTAATTTAACTTTTGAATGCCTATGACAGCTAATGCAGTCTGATTGGGCTCAAAGTGGAAAGAGTACAAAGAGCACATAAACCAGCAAGGAAGACACATAGGGCCTGAGATTGTCTTAGACAGGATTGACAGTAAGTACTAGTAACCAGTTATTACTTATCTCCTTAAAAGAATTCTCCTTGTGATACATCTGTCCAACTTATCTTCCACGTATCTTTGCAGTATGTCTTTAATAAAGAATTAACTTCATTTGTTAAAAAAATGTAAAAAGAGGTTAAAAGATGCCTCCTCAGTGATTTCTGCTTTGTATCAAGCACTCTTTACTCTTGGATGTCTCCCTACCTAGCAAGAAAACCACTCTACTACAGATGAAAAGTCCAAGAGAGGTAATTCACTATCATAGACAATGCCTACTGATTGAATTATGTAAAATACCGTAACTTCCACACACAATTAAGAAGCAACTGACCTCAATTCAACGACAAGTCAATATGTCATTCTGCATTCAGAATTAGTATGAACACTCATTTTGAGATATGATAGTATCATCTTGATATCAAAAATGGTGCTTGGATTTTAACCCTTAATCCATCAACAGTGAATTATTTAAACAACACATTTATAAAGGTGTGCGAAGTTTTATACTTTTAAACTATAAGTTTTAACAGAGGCTGAAATTATCTCTGGGGCATTGGAAACCATCAATCATTTTTGAAAACTCTGAGGATTCTGAATTGCATGGAAAACTAAATGAAGGGAGGAATTAAATTAAGTAGTTCCCTAGAAAAGTGCCTACATTTGCAAATTTCCAAACAAACTGAGGAATCTCTGTCTTGTTTTGCATATCGAAGCCCAAGTCCATGCCACTAAGTAAGGTGGTCCTGGCTGAGCACATCAGTCTGTCTCGATGGTAGCCCATTCTGACTGGACTAAAAGGGAAATCATTTTTCTCCCTCACTAAGCAATATGGTTTCCTTTGGGGACTTTCCACGTTATATTTTGCTAAATGAACAAGCAAATAAAAACCACTGATGCTAACTAACTGCTGCTTGTTGATTTTATTGGATGAATATCTTAAAATGGATCAGAAAATTCTTTATAATCCCAAATTTCATTACTTACATTGGTCACTTTTACAAACTACTCCAGAGATTAGGCATCATATTTAATCACCTATTTAAAATATTGAAATTGAATATCTGATAATGGAATTTACTTCATTCCTTAAATTTGCTACCCCAAGACAGGCTTACCATCCACTGGAAGAAGTTTTATCTGGTTCCAGCAAACATGTTCTCAGCAATTAAGTCCTCAAATCTAAAACCTCGCCTTTTATATCACCATTCCAAAATTCAAATGAGATTTCTAACATAAGCTTGGGGAAGAGCAGACTTGCAAATTGAAAGGCCAATGATCTCTTCCACTCACCTATCACTGGATCTAAAATTACCATATATTAGCTTCTTCCTGTGAGTTACGTGATCACCAAAAACACATTGAAAGCATGCTAAATGCCCTAGTTGCTAATGAGACAGGGCAGGCAAGGGCCCTCTTTACACCAGCACTTATGAACGAAGCTGGTCTTATCAGAGTGGGTAATAAGGAAGTTGGGGGCTGAGAGCAAGTTGAGATAATAGAGCCCAGGACAGAAAAGTTTAATGGGGAAGTGACAAGGAAGGAAGAGTGAACCAAAGAATAGAAAGGGAAGGACTAAACGGGAGGTGCAGTAGGAACAGTAATTATCAGTGCCCTAGAAGGCCAAAGATCAAGACCACAGACGTTCAGAGTTAAAAGCCCGCTTCTAAGGATGCACTATACAAAAAACGGATTGTCCGTTGGAGCTGGTTGCTGTCTAAGTGAACATAAAAGCATTTCTTTTTAAAGTTTGTTGATCTGAGGACTTTATAGGAGCTCTCACACTTGATTCGGCCAACAGACATCTTTGTCAATCCTGTAAAACTAAGGATCCATTTTTCTTGTTTTTTTTTTATTCTTGCAGCATGGATACTATATGTAGACTTATCAAGACAGACACAATCTCTACATTTGATTATAAAAAAGTTTGGAGGTTAAAATGTCAAGCAGTTTAGTTACAATGAAATAGGGTTTTCTAATCTCTTTAATGGACTCTGACACATTTGTTGAATATAAGATCTTTACTAATTTGTAGTTGAGATGAATATATATAAAATTTCCCTGAACCTCTTTTTCCTGAACTTTTCTTTCTGATTTTAATTTAAATAAAAAGTGCCATAATTAATTTCAGAATGTAAATGTCTCACTCCTACTTGCCATGAATCATGTTTTTAATTGCCCTATTTCTTGACCTAGTAATTATTGCTTGTCTGAATTATATTAGCTCTCCCCTCCCCCAATCAACCAATTCCTACTTCCAGACAATATGTTATAGCATTATAAAAATTTACATTATAAAAATTAAGGTTGTCTTAGTAAAATGCAGCTCATATATATCAGGAAAGACATGCATTTTAAGTCTCCCCAACTTCTGAATAAACAATATGCCTACACAAATCTCCACTTAGTGTCAGAATTCTGTATTGAAGCTAAGACCACTATATAGGAATTGAGGCTGATAATGTCTAGCTGTAGTCCACAACACATCTGCCTCTTCTTTCTCCACAAATTTTCTTTGCTAGAAAAAAACCCTGTATCTCAGTTTTCAAGAATATGCAAGTAGATAAGACAGACTATAAACCACATACTGAGAAATATCTATTTATAAATTATTTAAGTTAATTTTAGAAAATTGAAGGAGGGAAAATTCATTTTAAACAATAGATCTTTCTTCCTATATGCTCAGATCTCATAGCTTACACGGCTCCTTAGTATCCTCTATGTCCTGTTTTCACTAAAGCTATCTGTCTGCTCCATTCCTAAGTTTCCCCAAACTTAGGAATACATATCATTTATTATTGCACCTTCCACAGTGTGTTAGCACATGGCCTCATGGTAAGAAACAGTATGCCATAATAGCAATATTATGGCTGTGGGAGTTGGATGAAGCTCAGTTTGAATCTAAGACGCATTCTTTATTCCTTTGAGTCTAATTTGAAGTGTCAGTGTGAGGACAATATGATATAATCTGAATTAAAGCATGTAGCAGAATATCTGGTACGTGGTGGGCAAATAATACGTGTTACTTTTCTTCATTCCTTCCCTCATTAAAATTAAAAAACTAAAACTTACAAAGGACATGTTACACAAATATTTCAAAACAAAATAATTTGGCAATGCTTTCTCCTTAGACTCACATAGCAAAAGATCTTGTAAAATTTACGTTTCATGGTGTGGCTACTCACAGTGGGAAGATAAAAATGTTTTCTATTAAAATATATTTAGCAAGCCACAGAGAAAAAGAAAAAATATGTGACACCACTATTATAGACGAAATGGAGACAATGATCATTTAAAATTTTATCAAGATCCTAAAACCTTGAAAGAGGTACTAAGAATTATCTTATGAAACATGTAATATTCATGTAGTCTGATTTTTTTCAAAGTCCTTGACCCATGTAAAGGTGAGTGGAGATACACGTTCATTCTTGATCACTTTCATGAATCCCTTTAAAAAGCAACCAAGTTAACCAAGTGAAAAGGAAAATATTGGCCAAGGGTTCTTTCTCCCACTCCAGCTGTCTTAGCACCCTCTAAACCCAGCTGGCTACCTTAGGGAATATTGCTAAATAATAAAATCAACAGCTATGCTAGAAGAAAACAATACTTTTATTTTTGACCTCTGATCTAGGTGTGACTCTTCTGATTTCCAACCAAGGGAATTCTGTACCAAAATTCTAGCAATCAATCAGTAACATGCAACAAATTTAAAATGAATGACACAACAATGCCAATATTACAAACGGGTTCACAAAGCTGCTACTTCCAATACTGTGTACACTCAAGACTTTCCGCACATTTATTCACTCAGGGGAAGACCATTTTGAGAAAAGGAACTGTGTTTTATTAACATAAGTATGACTTCTTCACCTTCCAAGACTCTAGCATTATGATACAAATCGGCACTTGAGTAATGTCAATACAATTAAAAATAAATAAATATAACCAACAGAACGCAGCAATAAACAAAGCAATCTAAAATCTGAGTCTTCTAAATGAAGAGCCTGCTATCATCACAGCATCTCAGTGTCACTAATAGTAATAACCCTCTAGGGCATTATAACTTTTCAGTAGGCATCAGACATAACACAAATCCAATACAATCAGTATTAGCTGTAAAATACGAACTTAGTAGCACCAATATAAAGATCAGTTGCCCTGATCTAGTATAGTTATTGTCACCTCACAATATTACAAAATTTAAGAGGATAATGAAAAAAAATTTTGCAGGGCGAATTCTGCCTCTACCTAAATAAAGTGCTTTAGAATCTCCTATGCAGTATGATTTTACTTCTAGATGACTTGAAAGTTATAATTGCATCTCAGATCTAAGCTATACTAAATTGATAGAAACAAATATTATCCTTATACATTCAATAATATACCGTAGGATTTTAAAAAAATAGTATACACACATACACACATGCATTCACATGCAATCATGTCTTGCTTAACAACAGAGATGCGTTCTAAGAAATACACTGTTAGGCGATTTCATTGCTATGTAACATCATAGGGTAAACCTGCCCAGGCTGCATGTTACAGCCTGTTGTTCTTAGGCTAAAAACCTGTACAGCACGTTATTATATAAATAGTGTAGGTAAGTATAGCACAATGGTATTTGCATATCTAAACATACCTAAACATAAAAAAAGGTACAGTAAAAAATATGGTAACATAATCTTACGGGACCACCATCATATATGTGGCCCACTGTTGACTGAAACGTCATGATGTAGTACATGACTGAATGTAAAATCTATTATATGTAAGCTTCAATTTCCATAAAGCATTATTCTGAAAATTTATTTTTTAAAAAGAATCTATATATATACAGATGATGTAATCTACATTTTAAAATAACACTAGATAGTATTATTTAGGTGATGTTACTAGAGAGAACAATAAATAACTAGCACATATATGTACCAAATGGTGAAAAGTTAAAGATCTCAAGAAATGTTTGAGTATTTTTTAAAGTCCAGGATTATAATGAATAACGAACTCCATATCCCTTATTTTTTAGCATCTATCTAAATATATGAAAATGATAATAATTTGGTACAGAGAGACAACTTCTGTCCTTCAGGAAAACAGCCTGATGAAATTGTTCAAAGAATCTGAAATTTCACTCATTTTGCAAATACTTTCCTGTATGATGAAAGAACAGAGCCATGTACCAAAATGAAACCAACCTAAGTGACAAAATAGGGCCAGAATAATATTGCTCTTCAGTTGCTTTCCTTCTCGCCTAGGTCAAAGCCACATAAAACTGAATATAGTATACGTTTGCTCTTAGAGAAGGCTGTGGGCTTTCCATTGCTCACCATAGTGATCCAGCTCTTTTGATTTATATTTTAATCAGTTCAGCTGAATCAGTTAATTCAGAAAAACAGATGAAACTTATAAAATAACCAATATTAGAAACAAAAATTTTGATTCAAAATGTCAGTCTGCATTTTATGATGATGGATGAGAGATCAGAAACCTTTGGATATAGTTTTTTCAATTGAAATATTGAGAGTGGGTCCCTTAGTCCATTCTCACACTGCTATACAGAATACCCGAGAGTAGGGCCAGGCATGGTGGCTCATGCCTGTAAGCACTTTGGGAGGCTGAGGCAGATGGACCATGAGGTCAGGAGATCAAGACCATCCTGGTTAACACAGTGAAACCCCATTTCTACTAAAAATACAAAAAAGTAGCCAGGCATGGTGGCACGTGCCTGTAGTCCCAGCTACTCGGGAGGCTGAAGCAGGAGAATCACTTGAACCTGGGAGGTGGAGGTTGCAATGAGCCAAGATCACATCAATGCACTCCAGCCTGGGTGACAGAGCAAGACTCTGTCTCAAAACAACAACCAAAAAAGAAAGAAAGAAAGAAAGAAAAGAGAAAGAAATATCCGAGAGTGGGTAATTGACAAACAAAGGAGGTTTAATTGACTCACAGTTCTGCATGGCTCGGGAGGCCTCAGGAAACTTACAATCATGGCAGAAGGGGAAGCAGGCATGTCTTACATGGTGGCAGGCAAGAGAGAGACAGAAGTCGAGCACGGGAAAAGCTACCATTTATAAAACCATCAGGTTCACTCACTGTCACAAGAACAGCATGGGGGAAATCGCCCCCATGATCCAATTATCTCCCACCAAGTCTCTCCTTCAACACTTGGGGATTACAATTCAAAATGGGATTTAGGTGGAGACACAAAACCTAACCATATCAGTGAGTTTGTCTGATACTTACCTCTGGGGTTCCACAGACAAACTCTTTTTTTGTTGTTGTTGTTTTTTTGAAATGGAGTCTCACTCTTTCATCAGGCTAGAGTGCAGTGGTATGATCTCAGCTCACTGTAATCTCTGCCTCCCAGGTTCAAGTGATTTTCCTGCCTCAGCCTCCCAAGTAGCTGGGACTACAGGCATGCACCAACACGCCCAGCTAATTTTTGTATTTTTAGTAGAAATGGGGTTTCACCATGTTGGCCAGGATGGTCTCGATCTCTTGACCTCATGATCCACCCGCCTCGGCCTCCTAAACTGCTGGGATTACAGGAGTGAGCCACCGCCTGGCCGACAAGTAGCTCTTAATCTTCAGCATATATATGCCTCACCTGGAGAGACTGTTACTCCACAGCATCCCAGGATCCACACACAGAGATTCTGTGTCAGTAGGTCTGAGGCAAATCCCACCATTCTGCTTTGCTAACCAGCTTCGAGGTCATGTTAATAGCCTTGGTCCGTGCACTGACCACGCTTTGATTAGCACTGCCATCATTGTCTGTGATTCTGGGATTGGACACCTCTGCGTTCTAGGACCGCATCACAATTCAGCTCTAGCAACAACTAAGTCACATGAAAGAATCCTAGCAAAAGTTGAGAAATATGCATTAAACATAAATATTTGGGTCAGGCATGGTGAGCTAAGATCGTGCCACTGCACTCCAGCCTGGGCGACAGAGCAAGACTCCGTTTCGGAAAAAAAAAAAATGAATCTTGGAATCCCTTTGTAATATAGTTACTGAAACCAACCCTATAAGTGCTGATTTCCTAAGCTCCAGTTTTATGACACACTAGGTTATCTCCAGTTATCTCCAGAGGTGACATAAGAGCTTCACAAAATTAATTTTACTCCATTTTAATTTAACAAGGTTCACATCTGGAAAATGAATGCAGAATTTGTTGGTTGAAGTGAAAGTAAAGAACAGCTGAATCCATTAACTCTGCTCCTATAACCTAAAGCTCTTTGCTTAATTTTGTTAAATTCATTAAGGATTTTGCTTTTAACTTGGACCTTGTGCCTCATTCTAATAGAGTGGCAAAATGCTATGGTCAAGTTGCAAACTATTTATGGAAGGGTAATTATAAATATGTAAAGGCTCTGATGAACCCAGTAACAGGCAGTGGCAGGGGTGGCGCCATCATTCCATGGTTAAGGAGATAGATGACTTACACGTCCTTCCTTTTACTAACGTGTTCACTTCCAAAGTCAATTATTGAAAGTGAAAATGATAGCCCTTAAAAACTGATGATTTATCTCTATTTATCTTTAGATTACTGGTAATTGTTTTTTAAAGGAATATACTTTTTTTTTTTCCTAAGGGGCAAAAAATCTTCTAGAAGCAAACATAAACCAACTGACTTTGCAAAAAAAAAAAAAAGGTTGTTATTATGACAAAATATTCAATAATGTCTCCCAATTCATCTCTGTAGCTAGTTATGGTTTTTAAATTTGTAGTCTGATTTTATAAATCAAACAAGACCTGAAGTAAATGCTTACCATTTGCTTACCACATTGGTATGAAATATAAGGTTTACATAAAAGCAAAAAGCATAAGAACTCTTTGTGTGTCCTTAAAATGCTTCCATTCCTCTTAGGGAGAAAAAGATAATATATATGTAGAAAAAATACAGAAAATGTGTCGAACTGTCTGACACTGACTATTACTGAAATAGAAGTATAAAAAGGAATAATTGCTGTGGATTAGGAGAATATTGAAAAGCCTCTTGAAGGATGTGGAACTTCCACTGGACCTTTTCAATCAGAAAGATTTAGATGATGAAGGAGAAAAGACAGGGGCATCATATGAACAAAGGCAAGAGGCAGGGACTCATGTGTGTGCTGGGAGATGAGGTCTCCAGGGAGCAGTACTACTTCACTGGAACATAAGCCAGGGGCTTGACAGTAGGAGAAATAGTTTGCGAAAAGCAAAGTATTGCAAATTATGGGAAGTCCTAAAACAAGGTAGACAAATTGGACTTGATAAAGTAGGTAATAAAGAGCCATAGCAGACTTTCAGCAATGGCAATGACATGCTGTTAATTGTTTTTAGAAGATCAGCCTGGTAGACTTGAGGGAGGCGAGATTACAAGCAGGATGAAACAGTAAGAGGAGGAATACAGGCAAATCAGTGAGTGGCGCCACTTCTTGAAAAGGCAGGCAAGAAATAGAAATGGATTGGGTAAAGAAATAAATGCTAAAAACATTACAGTCATCAACTGTGGGGGGAAGGGGTAAGCCTCAACAACTACAAAGAAAACAAACTAAATAAGGACCAGAAAGGCACTTCTTTGCTGTCTTTTGAAGTAGAAAGTTATTTCTGCACATGTAAACTGTATATATATCAGTTTCTAAGTATAGCTGTGAGAGGGTCAATATTCACAGCACCTGGCTTTATAGGAAGTGCAGGCCTGAAGACGAAAAGCAACACAACTGCTTACAGTGTCTCCGATTACAGATCCTTTTGATCTTACAAAATAAAAAGCAATAAATGGGAAAGAATCCCACTGACTATGTGTAATGAATCAAATAGAGCTGTGTCTAACTTTTATTGATTGCCAGTCAGCCATTTATTAATATTTAATTAGGACCAACCATGTACAAGCCAATGTGTTAGGTGCCATGGATGATGGGAACATAGAAGAGGTCAGCTGACAACTTCCCCAAGCACCACACATACATAGAAACCTGTCTTGGCCTTCTAAAGCAGGCATGAACTTGAAAACCAAGTGCCAAAGGGAAATCACTGTACTCTCTCGAACAATAACAAAACAGCTTTATCCTTTACTAAAGAAAGTTTGAATTACAGGATGACAAGAAAAGGAGGAATTCTGAAAGTAGAAAGTTTAACCACTGTGTTTGTTACAATTCCCTTTCACAAAAACGTCCATGTAAGGAGTTATAATTCTATAGCTTTTATAGTTCAAAAAGATGTAATAAAACCAGGTGTTGATTACAGGAGAGAAAAGAGGGAAGGAGAGAGCCGGGGCGTGCTTAATCTTTTCCTGGTGGTATACTTTCAGTATGAGAAGCAAACATTTTCACCAGTTCATTACAAAACCTGATGGCATCCACATGTTCAAACACATATTCCATGTAAATGAATGCATTGTGATTATTATAATTAAGTTTGTACCTGAAATTTATAATATATGCTGCAACACAAACTGTAGTATTTTTTTATTTAGGAATCCCCTAAACTATATTGGTCAAAATGTCTTTGGGCATATTCCCTATATATACAAATATAAATGGCAAAAGCAAATACATGAATGGACTTGTGAGCAATCTCTTGTCATTTCTTCTTTTCCGTCTCACAGAGGGAAATTAAATAAGAAAATAAAAGCAAGTAAAAATAGGTAATATTTACAGCATCTTAAAATTTTAGGTACTCTCTGATCATAAAATTGAAAAGCATGCTTGTTTGCTAAAAGGCATAGTAAATGGAATTATTACTGTAAAATGTTAATGTACACAGCTCTATAGTGGGCCAACTTCTTGCGAGTTTTCAAGTAGGAAATTTTCTAGAATTTAAAAGAACAAAACTATTACCCAACATGAACACATTAATTAGCCAGCAAAAAAGATACCATAAGAAAAGATTAAATAATTTTTGTCTGAAGAATTTTCTGCGCAAAACTCCTTAGCATAGTATGACAGGAGAATAAGAATGAAAAATGACAGTTCTTACCAGTTAGAAAAAAAATAGCCTATCAATAGTGACTTCTAAAATCAAAACTTCAAACATCCTTAGCAATATATTTTATTTTGCCAAATAAAAGCATAGTAGGAATGCAACTGTTAATACAGAGAAATAAGTTTTAAATGATTTTACAACATCACTTTGAGTTGTTCACATTTTCAGTGAGTAAATTCTCATGTTAAAATAAATGATTTAATTGTTACATGAAAAAAATTGCAAAAAATAGCATGTTACATCTGAAAATATAGAAACTTTATAACATTTTATTGTATTTTATTTTATTTTATTTTATTTTATTTTTTTGAGATGGAGTCTCGCTCTGTCGCCCAGGTTGGAGTGCGGTGGCGCAATCTCGGCTCACTGCAAACTCTGCCTCCGGGGTTCATGCCATTCTCCTGCCTCAGCCTCCCGAGTAGCTGGGACTACAGGCACCCACCACCACGCCCAGCTACTTTTTTGTATTTTTAGTAGAGACAGAGTTTCACCGTGTTAGCCAGGATGGTCTCGATCTCCTGACCTCATGATAAAGTATCATCCTACTACATACAAGTTTCAAAACTCAAAATTGTGTTGCTTCTCATTTTACTGTGTGTGGTTTTGTACTAAAATTAAATGCATTAGACAGAACACAGTTAAGGAATGGAAGAGTAGTTATTTGTTTTACCCTCTTTGAACATACAGATGTTCAATGATCATACCTCACCAATACATGCCTACTGCCACTCATGTTTCACTTCCCAAATACTCAGGGTTTAAAACAGAGCAGACTGCACTTTTGATAACATCTGCTACAACAAATAACAAAAAAAGAGTGTGAAGTCTGATGAATGTTTAAACAGAACATTTTTTATGGATCAGCTAAATCTTTTCTGCTTTTTAATTAAAAGTAAAGAAAATGGAACTTAATTATCCTGTAAAGATTAGCTTGTGGGCATCTTCCTGTAAATTACTTCTAATTGAAAGCAAATTGTCAAGTGACATTCAAAGTACTGTCCTTTAAAACACAGCTGTTCTACTGCTGATTTCAGTGCATTGCAGTGTTTTCTTGTTACAATACGGCATATTTGAATATTTTAACAATTTCACTGGTTTTGTATAGATTTCCGTTTAACATATCTTAATCACATTTCTTCGTGTAAAAAAGTTAGCATCCTTAAGTGGTTTGCAGCCTCTTTAGCCTATCATGAGTGCTCTCCACTGAGGTTTACTTTTTTTATTTGCTTGCTTAGAGTACCACATCTGGACAACAATGATCCAGGAAGTGGGTGATCATACTCATTAGAATACAGCCACAACCCAACTCTTTATGATACCTGTATAATTAAGCCACAGTTTATTGATGTTTTAAAACATACTACAAGTTCAAGTGAAATTCTTACTAGAAACTGAAAACAAGCAACTTTTCATAATTTAGCACTTAGAATAAAACTCCAGTCCTTTTAAAAAAATTTAAGTAAACACTAAAGGGCAATGTGACACCTGCTAACACAAGGGTTCTAATGCTAAATTTTAATATGAAGACAGATAAGAAGCAAATAAGGAGTATTAATCCATTAACGCACTAAAATATATTTCTGCTTCTATCCAGTTATATATTTATTTATCCACTAAGTATTGCTAATTAGCTACTATTGTCTAGCACTGTACTCAGTTCTGGAGACATAGCCAAAAAATAAAAGAGTCACAGTTCTAATGGAATTTATACTCCAGAAAAGGAGAACAGAAAATTAAACCTAGATAGCTTTTTGGTGTCAGGGACTACCTGGATTCCTAGGCATAGGTTGTTTAAAACATCTAACAACAACATCATCAACAACAACAACAAAAATCCTTGCCTGTGTGGTGTTCTTATTTCAGTTGATGGTAAATGCTTTGAAAAAAAAAATCAGAATATGGTGATAACCAGTCACACAAAAGGAGGCACTACCCTATATGGGGTGACCAGGGAAGGACTCTCTACTTGGGGGACATCTGAACAGAACACAGAGTGAATTAATGCGTGCCAGGGAGACCCAGGCACAGTGCAGTATGAGAGTATGGCAGGCGGGGAGGTCCCTTCAGCATTAGGGAAGTCTCTATGAAGGAGACTTCTGATACCCAAGAAAGTAGTGTGAAAAAAGTGAAAGAAAGGTAAAAGATTATGAATCATGTTGGAAGGTTTATGTTTTTGCTTAGACAATAGGATGACTCAAACCACAAACCCAACTAATACCTACTCTAATTCTCCAGATAGTATGTTTTCAAGCTGTGTATTTAGCGCAAACCCTTTACAACACATTTATCTTATTTTGACATATTGATATGCTAATGTTGTGCTCTAGAGTGAAATCATCTGGATGAGGTGCTCTCAATGTAACTGACTGGTATAGATGAATAGGTAGGTAGGTAGGTTAGCTGGTAAGCAAGCAGGCAGGTAAGCAGGCAGGTAGGCAGGCAGGCAGGCAGGCAGGCAGGCAGACCAATAAGGTTTAAATGTTAAATGTTAACATTTTTCAGTAAGCAAAAAGCCACTTTACAATAATGCAGGACAAAAATCTGAACCACAATTTGGGCTCTGTTTCTCATGGCAATATTTATGGAGATGTCTGAGAAACGATAACCAGAAAGCAAAATTCTGAGTCTTATTCTCACCTGCTCAAGCACATCAGCAGATCCAGATAATAAAAGGGTCAAAGACAGGTCAAAAAAATGGTAAAATGGGAACTTTGGGATGTTTTTTAGTCATGCCAAAAGAACTGAAAAAAACATGTAAAAAAGGAGGATTTTCTGAACTCTTTTCAAATTAAAATCATGCTCTTCATTAATACTGAATTAATGTGGGCTACTGTTTTAATATAAATACTATTACTTTTAACAAAATTTACTGAAGAATGTTAAGAAAAACTGTGTCCTGGTAATCATACAAATTATAATTGAGACTGTTATTGTGTATTAAATAAACAGTTTAGAGCATATAATGAAAGAACAGGGATATTTTAATTAGGTATTTAAAACTTGTCAAACTTTAAGTTTCTACTGTGGTTTCAAAGTTAAAATGTTATTTTCATAAAGAAATATTTAAACCATCCAACAATGTGCAAAATCAACACAACACTATCTATTTTGTAACCAAGGCTTAGTTCCCAACTTAAGATGCATAAAGTTTAGGAAATGATGCATCCATTGGCTATAATTAAGCTCAGCTTAAAAAACTCATTCTAAATTAGTGGCTTTCTCATTTCAGCATGCAACCATTTGCAGGGCATCTTAAAACCCTGAATCCTGGGTGCCCCTCTCAAGATTCTGGCTCCAAGTCTGGAGTGTAGTTCAGTAATGTGCATTTCTAATGAGCTCCGAGGGGATGCTGATGCTACTGCCAGATCCTAGAAAAATGCCCATCTTTTTAGTTAAATAACTTCTCCATTGATTAAATATCCAAAGTTTTGCTTTTAATATAAAATTGAGCCTTTTTTCCAAAAGGAAAAATGGTCTCCCATCTTTTTCACAGCAATGAATTTGAATATATACTTTTAAAAAAATATTTGGTTCAGAGAATAAATAATTATTTCTTCCCTATGAATAGCCCAGATTTCATCATTTACACTTTTAATCAGCAATATTATCTGCAAGCCAAATTTAGTCATTAAAAGGAGGATAACCAGAAAGCAAAATTCTGAGTCTTCTTCTCATCTGCTCAAGCAAATCAGGAGAAACAGTTAATGTATTTCATGGCAATTCTGATTCCAGTCAAAGGATTCTGAGTCAGGATCTTTTACGTAAGTACAAACTTGAATTTGCACCTAAATATTCTAGTTAAATTTGATGTATAGTCAGCCCTCCTTATCTGAGGTTTCCACATCCCAGAATTCAATCAATCATAGATTGGAAATATTTACATACACACACACACACACACACACACGAAATAATGCAATAATAAAAGAACGCTAATTTTAAAATACAGTATAGCCACTATTTACATAGTATTTACACTGTATTAAGTACCATAAGTAACCTAGAAATGATTTAAAGTATACAGGAGGATTGAATAAATTATATGCAAATACTATGTCATTTTCTTTTGCTTTTTGCTTTTTTCTTTTCTTTTTGAGACAGAGTCTCGCTCTGTGGCCCAGGCTGGAGTGCAATGGTGCGATCTCAGCTCACTGCAACTTCTGTCTTCCAGGTTCAAGCGATTCTCCTGCCTCAGCCTCCCCAGTAGCTGGAATTAGAGGCGTGTGCCACCACACCCAACTAATTTTTGCATTTTTAGTAGAGATGGGATTTCACCATGTTGGCCAGGCTGGTCTCGAACTCCTGATCTCAAGTGATCTGCCCACACCAGCCTCCCAAGGTGCTAGGATTACAGGTGTGAGCCACCACACCCAGCCCATTACTAAGTCATTTTCTACCTGGGATCTAGTATCTGCTAGGGGTCCTGAAACCAATTCTCCACAGATACTGAGGGAGGACTATCTATTTCAACTGTGAAATAAGATGGAATATGATAATCTTCATATCAGGGAAGGTACGACACTTTTGTATCCTCCAAAAGTCACCAATAAATAGATGAACCAATGAGTAAGTAAAGAGTATACTGATGTGCTAAAATATCCATCAAGGTGACATCTTATTCATTTCCTCAGTGTCCTCCAACAAAATTACAATTGCCTACCAAGTTTTCTTCTTTGCTGTCTCCCTATCCTAAGAAATATATCTTTCCATTTTTGCTACTAATAACCTCTCATTTTCTTCATCTTTCGGCCTAAGATTCAGTCTGTGCAGTCTTTCTATCTGATTCAATCTACAGTACTCTATCTTTGTATTTATCTGGTTATTTGTTCTATGAATATTTTCACTAATCAAATATCTCATAACCTTTAGAGTAGAATTTTCTGTCTCTTATTTAACCTTAGAGCACCAGGACAGGTGCTCAATGTGGAGTAGATTGCCATGTTCCTTTCCTTTTCAAAACCCACCTATGGCCAAGGAAATCATTTCTGCACACCTGAATTGCTTTAACAGACTCTCCGAAGGTGGCTGCCTTTAGCCTCTGGGCAAGTTATTGTTTAATGATACCACTTCCTGCTCAAAATGTACCTTGATATTCTAGAATTTCTAATGAGGTACGAACTCTAGAAGTCTAATGCCAAATTTATAATTTCCTTCTTAATCCTTTCCTCCTGCACCCTCACCCCTTAAAAAGTATATATCATTTAATCCACTAATCTCACTGTTTGAAATTTACCCTTCAAGAAAATCTTAAAAAAGTAAAAAAACTATTGCACTAATTGAGTCATTTCAGTGTTAGTTACAAAAATTGGAAACTATTCAAATGCCTTATAATATAATGTTTAAATCAGTTATAACAAATCAACTAAGAGACTACAGAGCAGAAATACAAATGAAAGTCAAGAAGGCTATGTAGAAAGATGAAAAATATTTCCAGTTATAATCACAATGAAATTATATCTATACTACAATTACATGTATATTACATAAAAATATAGAAAAAGAAAAACAAGTGATGTATCATGGTAGTCAGATGTATTTTTTGTTTATATTGCTTTTGTAAGAAATTGGAGTCAGTACATATCAAATAAAGACTTCTACATCTCCCATATCTTCATTTCTGGAGTTACACAATGTATGCAATGAACTTTATGATTTAGAATCATGATGCAGAGTTTCTAGAAGGTCTTAAATCATCTTCAGTTTCATAACATTCACCTAAAAGTGAATATAAACTCTTCATTGAGAATTTCAACAAAGGTTTTAATAAAACAGAGTTTCTGGACACCCATCAGTTAAGCTCAATTAATCAAAATATCCTATGGTTCATTCCAGGTTATACCTTGTATTGTGTACAAGGACACCTAAGAGCAGATGGGTTTTGTTGTCACTTTCTTTGTTATAAGGTTTGGATACAATTACAGACCACATTACTCAGGTCCTCAGAATTGAATGGGAATTAGGCAGCTAAAGTCCACCATTCCTTTGAAAAGGAATGTCTTCCAGCTATTTTTCTTTCTTGTTATATTGAATTTTCATATGGATCTAACTATGGATAAATAAAAGCCTGAAAAGCTTCATGACTGATTTATTCTCTTTTCAAAATTCTGGCCTTAAAAAAAAATCCAGAACCTCATCAGTTAATATTAACGCATTCACAGATTTTGCATGTCTACCAAATAATAGTAAAACCTGTAGTGGGACAATTTAAACCCAGGCTCTTGAGCTCATTTATCATCTTTTTCTGTAACCCCACAACAGTTCTTTGGAACTGAAGAAGATAAATGGATCCCTGAGAAACAAATATTTACAAACCTTTTGAAAATGATTTTTAAGTAGAAGATGAAATATTCCATTATCTATGCTGATCATATGGGAATTCACAACAGAGAGTGAAGTACAGTGTGCGCTGTTCAACCTCATAATCATTTGCAAATAAAATAAAACAATTCCAGATTTCAAACTTATAAATGAAATTTCAATGCTAGTCGTCTTTTACCCTAATTACAAAAGGGAATGTTGACTTTCTATTTTTAAATGGATGCTCTAATATGTCAATCATCTAATAAGATTTTTATTGGTTTATTCCTATATCTGCCCCCTGTCCCTCCCTTGAAAGAAATGGACAGGAGGTAAAATGCAAAAACGTCAATGGCAAATTAGAATTCCTGAGTTTCATGTAGTCACAGCACACATTAGCTATTAATATACTTTTCTTCTTTATATTTCTTATAAGTGAGACACATTTCGTATAAGTAAGACAATAAACTATTGGGAAAACAGCAATATAATCAATAGCCTTTCACTTTAATTTTACAGCAAAAACTTTAGAGAAACAAACACACTGGCATTTGGATCCCAGCTAGCCATGATGAAAATCTGACGTGTGTCACATGATGAGACACTACAGAGATAACACAGAGCCCCTCTACTGAATTTCTAGAAAAGCAATTCAAATTTTAGAATGGTAGATTGTAAGTCTCTGCTTCTTATACAAATGACTTTAAAGAAAATAATACCTGCGATTGCAAAGCATGGAACAGTCAGCATTATATAAATATAACCAACACTACTTTCTGTTATTTGTCACCATTTCCTTGGTCCTTACTACATGATTCTTCATCTGTCCACATAGACTATGATGCAACCTGTGAGAGGCTCAAAGAACCACCAAAATGTTCAAGTAAAGAAATAACTGTTAGAACTTGCTTCTATCAGTCGATTTTATCCCAGCATTCAAAATGTTACACTCACACACATACACAAATGTCTTCTCAATGTCCTCAAGCTGGATAGGCATGTTTTGGAAAAGTTGGTCAATCACACCGGATTAAGGTGATTTCTTGAAATAGCCCGTGATTTCAACATAACCTTTTAAGTCGTGAGTATGTTGGGGGGGGTTATCATTTTTTTTTCTTTGTTATTATTTTTAATATGGTAAACATGTCAAACGGCTATAATACGTTTCTCTAATCCAAAAATGAATGATAAAGACAAGCAACTAATTTGAAATTTAAACAGTTGAATAAGCTGGAGGGGGTATAAAACAGAAGCTGTAAGAAAACATAATGGAATGGAAATTGCTCAAACCAACTGTGCGGTAGGGCCAAGCACTCTGACATATGCCATGTCTGTAAATGAAGAAAAGGTATGCCACATGCCACCTTGGGGTTGTGTGTGTCACTGCTGGTTCGGCATGTCATTCATTCTTTCCTGTACCTGCTTCATACTACTAGATGTTAAAACCTTTAGTCGTCCTATTTGAAATATAACCTCTTGGTGTCAGGAGGAACAGAGGACACTGAACTGGGGCTTGTCTGTGTTTTCACACATTTCACACTGAATATGCATTTATTTTTCACATTAAGGTTTATGGATACATCTTATTAACTCCATAGAGTAAAAGTAACTTTGTAAGACTATACCAGTGCTAAGCGAAATCTCACAAGCTATGAAAAAAAATAAGGTTTTTATTGACATCAATGACTGGAAATTTCATGTTTCATACAGGCTTTTAATTTGCAATCAGTAAGAATTTTTAATGTTAAAAGAATAATCACCCTTAGATTGAATATTTTCTGCAAAGTATATAAAAAGTGCCTTCAGTACGTTTTTCTATCTGACACCTAAGGGTTTTCAGGGGCAGGGCGGGGGTGTTACATTATTCAAAATTGTTTAAAGTTCCAATAATATACTTTCTCAAATAAGAGAACTAAAGACCAAACTTTAATCTCCATGGATCCTTCTTTAAATCGATGTGTGCTGTTCTCCGGACATTTCATTCCACATTGTACCTATGGCTACATCTGGTTTCCTTATACTACGAGCCAGCCATGTGAGGATAGGAACCATGATTCAAAACCAACCAGCATTTACTGGGCGCTAATGTGGCAGAGCTATTTGTAGCCATCTCCACCTACATGATCTCATCTCATTCATCGTTGGATCCTGTCATTTTGCAGCAGAAGCCCTTTCACTGACAAAATGGAGCTATGAAAAAACCCCCCTAACCCTATTCCAAATATCGGCTGTCAACTGCAGTGTGGCCCAAAACAATGTCTCCAAAATGGAACTATGTCCCTGTCCTACATAAAAGGATAATGCAGGTAAATAATGTAAGAAAATTAGATTAAATGCTTATAAAGTGCCTAACAGAGTTCTTAGCACATAGGAAGGCTCTCAATGAAAGTTTTCCTTCCTTTTCCAGAAGTAATATGTAATGCACACATATATTTGTCATAACTGTATCTCACTGTTGCCCAGGAAATCTTCTGAATGAAGGAAATAAATGTTTAGTATTGTATTCTCCTCCTATTAAGTTTAATTACATATGTAACACTTAAAACAAGTATGTCAAGAACTAAATCTCCTATTTTATTTTATTTTATTATTTTTTTCAGACAGTTTCACTCTTATTGCCCAGGCTGGAATGCAATGGCGTGATATCGGCTCACTGCAACCTCCGCCTCCCGGGTTCAAGTGATTCTCCTGCCTCAGCCTCCCCAGGAGCTGGGATTACAGGCATGAACCACCACACCCGGCTAATTTTGTACTTTTAGTAGAGACGAGGTTTCTCCATGTTGGTCAGGCTGGTCTCGAACTCCCGAACTCAGTTGATCCACCTGCCTCAGCCTCCCAAAGTGCGTGAGCAACTGTGTCTGGCCCAAGAACTAAATCTATCCATTTATCTACTTCAATATCTATGCCATAACAATATTTACAGTATGTTTTTCTTTCCTTATTTTTAAGTTCAAGAGAAATCATTCATCCTAGCTGCTCAGGAGGCTGAGGCAGGAGAATGGCGTGAGTCCGGGAGGCAGAGGTTGCAGTAAGCCAAGATCGCGCCACTGCACTCCAGACTGGGCGATAGAGCTAGACTCCGTCTCAAAAAAAAAAAAAAGAGAGAAATCATTCAAATACTTGTCAATTTCAGATACATTGTATTTGCATGGCAAATATTTATTGAAAACAATTAAATATTCAAATCAGAGAAAAATAATATTTAGAAACATTGTATGTAAGGATAATAATGAAATTGATTTGTAAATATAAGTGGGAAAATATAATAGTACATTCTAGAAAAAAAATGGAATCACCAAATCCTATTTGAGAGTT
This sequence comes from Macaca fascicularis, assembly GCF_037993035.2. Taxonomy (NCBI): domain Eukaryota; kingdom Metazoa; phylum Chordata; class Mammalia; order Primates; family Cercopithecidae; genus Macaca; species Macaca fascicularis. The sequence goes on along the minus strand of NC_088382.1, from coordinate 114,957,025 downwards.
AGAAACAGGTCTACGTGCTTAAGTATATAATTCATTCTGGGATTATAACAACATTATTACAGAACATTTGTATTCCCAATTTCTCTACTACATCGATCTTAACAATGGAGACACACAAAAAGAACTAGATTTGATCTGTTTTTTTCTCCCCCACAACAGTTGTGTTTGAACAAACTAAACAGTATTTCTTCCTCTTCAACTAGTCTTTTCCGTAACATTTATGAAAATATCGCCTGCTAGCTAGCCAAATACCTGAAAGAGCTTCCACACATTTAAGGAAGCATGAACTTCCCGTGATGGAAGAAATTATGCTGCTGTGCAAGGGAAATCAGAGTCATGGTACACCTCTTGACTGTGTTAGCTTAGAAACACAGGACATAAAAAAAAAAAAAAAAAAAAAAAATCACGAATAAGCTAGAGATGTCAGCACAGAAACATGCTCCACATCCCTGCCTTCCAAAAGATGGAAACAAGAACAAAACTGAACTTTGGCCAAAAGATGTACAAGACTAACAAGTTTGTCGAAGTTACTGAAAAAGCTCCAGATTGTCTGAAAGTACATTATTTGGTAACCTATTATTACTGATTTGTGATAGGGGAAAAATTCTTCTGTTAAGATCCTCAAAATTTGTCAGCTGGCCTCACCAGATTTGATACCAGAATGAGTTTATTTATGATGTCAAGGCAGTTTTTTCACCAAAACATAAAAGTGTACTGACATCCTCATATATATATTACTTGCCTATTCAATAAGATGTACACAATTACACAGCCTTTTCACTTTTGCCATAGGAATAATATATATATTTATTAGATTATAATTCAAGAATATGATCTTCTTGAATTTGAGTGCTCAGAGTCACTGTTGTTCTTAACTTTCTCATTGGTGTTTAATTATTTCTTATTCAACATTAAAAATGCCCATGAATGTAAAGGAGTAAAACAGGAGTAATACAATAAAAATATTGTATTTTATATTAGTTTTAATTATTTCTTCAACTAAATAGTTGAATTCATAATAAAACTCCTCAGCTTCCTCCATTACATTGTCCATAACTTGATATAAAGGACAATGGCTTATTCATCTTTCTATTTGAGGTATTTAGAATCATGGTATATATATAAATGTTATATACACATATATGTACACACACACATACACACACATATATATGTGTATATATGGATATAAGTGAAGGGGGCACACAGAAATAGACCCAGGTATTGTGGGATCTGAAGCTTACACAACTAAGGACCCTCTGTAATAGGAGAATACAAAATTACAAATACATAGTGTGTATAAAAATAAATATCTACTTAGAGAAATCTTAGTAAATCACAAATGTTTAAAATCTGACCATTATATTCCCAGAAACCTAATAATGCCTGTGGCCATTCTGAACTGTGGCAGAAGGAATGTCAAAGTGGGAAGAATTAGCAGTCCTAAAAAAAAAACTGCAGCTAAAATATTTTAATTTTGCATATTTTGTAAAAATATAAGACCAGTTGAATATACTGCTTGAGCCCCTCCCAAGGCTTTGAGAGTTCTGACAGCTTGTTTAGCTTCCAGAAGTTTTGGTTGTTGCTTATGCAATAGTGATAAGAAGGATTTGATAGGTGATATGGTTTGGCTGTGTCTCCACCCAAATTTCATTTTGAACTGTAGCTCCCACAATTCCCATGTGTTTGTGGGCGGGACACAGTGAGAGGTAATTGGATCATGGGGGCGGGTCTTTCCTGTACTGTTCTCGGGATAGTGAGTAAGTCTCATGAGATCTGATGGATGTATAAAGAGGAGTTCCCCTGCACAAGTCCTCTTCTTGACCACTGCATGAAAGAAATCCCTTTACTCTTCCTGCATTTTCTGCCATGATTGTGAGGCCTCTCCAGCCATGTGGAACTGTGAGTCCATTAAACCTTCTTTTCTTTATAAATTACCCACTCTCAGGTATGTGAACATGAAAATGGACTAATACAATAGGTACCAACTAAATCCTTCCAAAATTGAACTGAATGAAAGAAACTTAAAACATTCTGGGGCCCATCTAGAATATTAAATCACCCAGAAACCTACTCCTGTTTTACCCCTAACTTCCTAGTTGCTATTACTTCTTACCTTCCAAGGATCTACTAAATAATAAATGTAGCAAGTAGTTAACCAGGCAAACCTTCACTTCCATGCTTCCAGTGACAAGGTAGTCTTCTATCCTCAAAGAAGGCCGGGCCATTTTGAACAGCTCTAGCTATTTTACTGATGCTGAGCTCAAAAGTGCTTTCAGTGAGTAGAATGTAGAACCAGAGCACCCTTTGGAATTATTTTCTTCTGACCTACAAGGAAGAAAGCTAATTCCTTTTCTATATGAGTTCCCCAGATATCCGAATATAGCTCTCATTAAAAAAACCAGAATTTTCTTCTCCTATTAAACATTCCCAATTCCTTCAGCTACTGCCTGACTGTTATCCTGGCTGTTCACCTCCAGACATACTTGAGTTTTAAGGAGGATTATGACATTGAACACAATACCCAAGATGTGACTGGCTAGTACAAAGTACAGTAGGACTCCTGTCATTTGCTGAACATTGCAGAATGGTTCTGGAATGCAGCAACTTCCATTGAAGACTCAGTTAACTAAAACACCTATGAAGTTTTCATTTTAGCAGCAAATAAAGTTCATTTTCCCATCCTGTACTTAATAAAGTTGATTTTTTTAACCGAAATCTATATTGTTACTAAATGTTCACCAACAGTTTTAGGGTATCATTCCAGCCTGCACAGAGCTTTGAAACCTGATCTTGTTAATTCATGTTTCCCATTGAACCAGAGTAAAAGCCATTTAAATAAAAATAACTCAAGGTTTTCAGGAATGTAGTATATCCCCTCTCAGCCTTAAGCACTTGAGTCTGCCTCCAGAAGATTGTTTTTTTGTTTTTTTGTTTTTTTGTTTTGGTTTTATGGACCAGACCTAGGAGTTTAGGCATAACAGGCATCGGACACAGTTTACTAAGAAACCTAGATATCTATTACTTCACATGTTGCTATTTTCGTATCCAGAAAAACAAATAATAGTTTGTAAAAGTGAAATCAGATGTTTCTCTTTCTAATAGAATCAACAAAATTGTAATTGGTAAGAGAAAGCAAGTTTTATTTTTTCTTTTCTTTTTCTTTTTTGCTTTGTTTTAGGAAAATTTTGTTGTTTTTAGTTTAAAGTAAATATAAGTTAAGAACTTGCATTCCCTTCTATGAGTTTCTTCAGTCTTTTCTCTGTGGCTCTCTTATACAGCTTATTTTCTTTAGATAAATAGACAAGTTGAAGTGAAAATATTAATGTCCCATTAATGTTAGTGAGCATCCGAATGTTTCACACATTCCTCTTGAATCCGTCTGCTCTGAATCTTTTTATTTTTTCAAATTACCCAGTTTGTGTTCAGTTGTGCCCTTCCATCAAGAGAAAGACTCTTCAAGAGTTCTCCTAGAGCAACTGTGCTTACTAATTCTTGGGTAATTTCTAAGAGAATATGACAATACCTGCTTTCACCTCTTAATCCTTGTGGGCTGAATCTGAATGAATGATTCAGCACAGCTCATCAACTTGACTTTCTCAAAGGAGATTTTGACATTATAACCAACATATGTGGCAGAAAGGTTAACTTATCACTTAAATATGAAACAGGTTTCTTTATAATCTCCATATTCATGAAAAGAGAGCAATAAGACATTATTAAGTGTAGGGATGTCTTCAAAGAGTACTGTCAACTCATCTATTCCTATATGAGAAGACACATATTAGAAATCTTCAGAAGTATCAAAATCCTTTATGCAATTGTAGTTTTGCTTTTGCGCCCAACTCACGTTCTCCCTCAGCAGAGGTTTACATTCACTAATAGTAGCAAATGTTCAGGCATTTAACTTAGCCATCTCCAAATGAACAACCTGTGAAGAAATTATTCCACAAAAGCCCAATGAACTTTTAGCTTGGAGTACAAAACCATAACATTTTAGAATGTTCTAGATGCTTCATAGTCACTACGGGTTCCCAAGAATCTCCACAGGGTTCTAAGGTCCTACATATCCATGGATATTAGCAGTGATACATGTTATCTAAAATGAAGTTAAAAGGGAAGTAACATGGTTTCAACCCTAAAAGTTTCACCAACTGCTACTACAACAGTAGTATTAATAGTTGATAAAAATTGCCAGTACTTATCACTTAATCTAACCAGTTACAAATTTTCATTCAGGGAAACATATATATAAAAAACGAGGATATATCAGTTGTGTTAATATTGCATATATTAATAATAATGTTATATTGTTAACATTACAGTAATATACATACTATATTGCCACATGCATTATATATTGCATTGTTACTTAACATTAATAATATCTATTTTTAATGTTATTGTATTTCAATAAAGTATTGCATTGTTAATATCACATATGTTGTGTAATACCATAATGCAGTATTTCGTGATAGAAATTCACTCTCATAATATGGACAGAATCATGTCATTGTCAGCGCGATTGCATTGCTCTCCATTTGTTGAAAATGCAAATATCATATAAATAAATGACATGTCTGAAAAATCAAAGCACATTGGAATGAGTTTCTTGAGAGCCAATATAATTATTTTGGATGGATTTGTGCATCTTTTAGAGAGTGGAAGCCCCATGAGGGTATGTTCTATGCCTGCCTTAGTAACGACATTATCCCAACTTAACTTCATTTCTGACACATCTGCTTTTTTACTGGCCTTTACACCATTCAAAAGGTAATATCGTTAAGCTGGGCCATTGGGGGCTGGGGTAGATGAGAGTCTCTAGTGGACATTTGTCTCCTCACCCTTGACAGTGGTTCCTATCCATTTTTCAAAGAAAGAGACTAATTTATGTCTCCCATCAACAGCATCAAGTTTAGGAAATTTGTGTCTAACAGATCATTGTCCGGCAGTCCCAGCAGTTACTCTTTGTCACATTATTCTATTTTATTTTCTTCGTATACTTAGGCCAATCTGAAACTGCACCGCACATTCACTGAGTTATTGTTTTTATTGTCTGTTGCCCACCTCTAGAATGTACGTTCTGTGAAAGCAGAGATCTTACCTTCCCAGTGCAGCACTGACTTCTGTACATAGAACAGTGCCAGGTAGATTCATAGAAAGATCAAAATATGTATTTGTTAATATAAATAAAATTGTACAAAATAAATTTATTAATCACAAGTCTCCATCATTAGCAAGACACATCAATACCTTTTACAAAAAAGGAAAACTACATTATAAGGATTTATTGCTTTCAAAGTAAGCCATATTCTGATTTGTAGGGACATTAAAAGTAGGAATTCTACAATCAAGAAATGTATTTCATATTTATCTTCTTAAAATTAGTCAAAAATGTATGTGATTGCTAGAGTTTCTTACCAGCATGGAATAGCAAATGTCATCTGATGGTGTGATAAATCCCATGCCTCCTAAAGAAATAAGGCATTTTGGTTGTTGTGGGCAGGTTTCTGAGTGATGACTTTCCAATTTCCCTAAGGCTTTTAAGAACATTGAAATTGGCTCCTGATCTCAAAGATTTTTAGAATAGGAAACAGAAATGTAGTTGCACTGGCCCATTTTACAGCTGAGAAAAAACTAACAGCCAGAAGCTCAGTGAGTCTAGATAACCCTGAGGTTATCTAAAAGGCTGGAGGTGTTTTCTCATTGCAATGGCTCCTTCATTTTTCTCAACAACTCCTTCCATTTTCTTTCATGAAAAACAGTTTGTACAGTGCATTCCACATGAGACAAGCTCAATAAATGCCAGTTTCCTTTAGTCCTAGATTTATATTTGCTGGCAATAAATAAAAATACAATATTTTCAAATCCTCCAACAACAGACCTTAAGTTAACCCTATAATTCCTTAAGATCTCCTTTATGGCATCCATTCTTTTTTAAAATTTTTTATTATACTTTAAGTTCTAGGGTACATGTGCACAACATATGTATACACTGGGGCATCCATTCTTATATTCTCGCACTGATGAAAACAAACAAGTTCCAAAGGGCAATTTTGCTGCTTTCAAGCTCAAAGTAAGTTTTTACACTGAAAGAATATTGTTTTTAAAAATTAAATAAAAGGAGAGTGAGAGAGAGAATATGAATGAGACACAATGTGAATGAGAGAGATGTCAACCATTCACCATTCAGTAGCTCAGCAGGTTTGTCAAGCTCTAGATTTTGTTTTAGCCCACATTGCAGAGTTCAACTCTGATCTAACTACTAGCATGATTTTTGGGCGTCTGTTTGCAGATGCAGTAGAATTATCAATCCGAACAGACACACAATCCGGGTCCAATGTCACTTCTCCTCATTATGTTAATAGTTAATACATGCAAATGAAAACACTCTAGCAATTTGATTTCTTTGAAGATAGTTTGCATATTGTCTTAGCCATAATGACTGTACACTTCTCTCAGCCTCCATTTATGCAAGGGTAGTGTAGTTCATTTTTATCAGCTCCAGTTCATTTTGGCTGCTATTGGAAAGTATGTGCATGTTTCCTTTTTACCTTTTGCCTAATTACCATTCAGGTACCATAAGCAGATTTTTCATGCTATTGGTGTTTTTCTTAATTAAGAAACAAATGAATTCTCCCTAGCAAAAAAGATGGAACAACAGAATAAGATGCCAGGGGCTGATGTTCTGTTTCTTAATTGAAGCAGTTCTATTGTTCGGTGTCGGTAGTGAGGGGGCTGAAATGTCATAAGTGTAGAATGTTAATAGTACAAAAATAACATAAAACTACTTTTAAAAATAAAGAAAGAATACAAAAAAAAAAGCTGTAAGAGCTTCGAAAACATAGATTTTTATCCACATATTAATTCTGACAGTAACAAAGTAGCTTCATTTACAAATCCCTCACACTTAGAAAGCCTGAGGTTCTAACCTCAGTCCTGAGAGATACGCCTGCCCTACTCTGCTGGTCTAGTTAACAGTGTCCTACTTATTTACTCTTCATCAATTAAGGAGGCACCCAGGGGAACAATTTGTTTCTTTAATTTGTGAATAAACCATTGCTACTTTAATTGGCATTCTTCTTTTTCTACCCACAGTAAAATCTCAATGTCCTACCAGTATATTCAATATGCCTTACTACAACCTTAAGGTAAGACACACGCAAATTCATAGAGACAACTCTTTCATTTCCCTTGGGATGATAAAACTTCAAGGAATTGAGGCTTTAAGACAAAGTTGAGTTTTACTCACATCTATACTGATGGCACAAATCTGCTCTAGTGAATGGCACAAAAGATTACATATTTTTCTCTTTACTAAAAGCTGTGGACAGATATTTGTTCACTAATGGCTTTATTCCTTTCTCAGATTATGAAATTCTTGCATTATTTAACTGAGACTTTTAAAAAATGAAAATCCATTACTATATTTTAAACAAGCTAGTAAAGATTTAACAAAAGGTATCTTATAGAGTAACATGTTTTTTTGTTTGTTTGTTTGTTTTTCTGACCGGAAAAGAACATTATAAAACAAGATCTCTAGGTATCAATTTCTAAATGACTAAGTTTCTACTGATATTGTTCATACCTGCTGTCTTTCAGGTGCCCGAGCTATGCATGAGATGCATCTAAGAGTCAAATTGAATAAAAGGAATTTAATATATATGTGAACAAAGCATATCATTATGTAGTTTTTCCCTATTTGGAAGGAAGAGGTCATAACTAACTCGTTTTTTCATAAATATCTCTATGCACAGTGATAAATAAAGGTGAATCTTTATTTATTAAAACCTAATGTTTTATAACAACATCATGGAATATCATAAAAAGAACCTTTAGGTTGCTATACAAGCATAATTCATGAGTTTTGAAAAGTAAATAAATCATTTTAATTTGAAATTATTTTTAAAACTTTTTAACAAAGTACAGAAAATATTTCATGAGTCATCCTAACGAAGAGAGTTTTTAATGGAAGAGATCTGTAAGAAACAAATTTGTAGCACACAAAATTACATACATACTTATAACTGGAGAACATTTACATGACCATTATCATTTTGAGAATCTACATTTATGTGAAGTTATAACTTTGGAAGAGCTTAACTGACTCACAAAATTTGCAGTCTTATAAAGCTGTCAGTAAAGTCCTCATCTGATTATTTTTCATTTCACTAAATTTAAAAAAAAAACATGAACTATGACCAAAAAAATTTTCATGTCTGTTCTCTCTATGCTCTAATACATTAGAAGAGGATAGTTAAGGTCACTAATTTAATAAGGTCACACACATAATAATAAAACATGATATGATATTCAGTTATTGACTTGTTATTCATAATGTAAACTATGAAATAAGACCTAGGGACAATATTTTTCTTTCTCTCACTTTCTTGAGTTTCTATAATATTGGCAAGGGTGGGAAAGAGGAGAAAGGCAAATAATTTTGGAGCTTTGAGATTTACAACCAAATTCTATGTATGTGAAAGTGTGAACTAGGATGAAGAAAATGTCTCTTTAAGAGTGTTTCTAGAGACTTGTGAAATTTTATTTCTTCAAATTCCTCAAGTGAAGAGACTAAAAATATCTATTATCAATCTTAACCCAGTAGCACAATGTTTAGAAAACACATTTTCCTTACTCCTGCAGCAGTGTGAAACTATTGTTGCCTTGCCCCACCCCCAGTCTCTGACTTGCTAACATGGTGTCCCTGCCAAATTCTTGGCATTGGAAGTGAGGGGGAAGAGGCCATACCATAACGTGTTGATAATGAGGAGATAGAAATAGCAAACCAGCTGGATTGTCCTAATAAAGTATGTCTGGGATTTAGAGACACAACAACTATGTGTTCAGGTCATCCAAATGCATTTTAACCAACTGGTTTCTTCGATGATCTTTTGAGATACTCCAGTCAGGATCTTTCTAAAGGAATTTTATGTATTAACTTCAGAATGGTCTGGAAAAATACTAAAACAAAACAACAACAAAAACTATTCACTTTTTCTGGTAATGATTAGTATAACCAAAGCACCCCTGTGTTATTTAATACCAAGAAATGAGACAAAGTGATCTCTAACAGATTTCAGAGTTTGTAAAAACATTTACTGGTTTATAGATACCTATATCTATACATCTATATCTATAATGTGTATGTCATATAGTGTATATGTCTGCATGTATATGTCTGTGTATGTGAGAAGAGTATATTACAATTTAATATCAATCTATCTTATAAAGCTTTTCCCAGTGAAGCTAAAAATATTTTCCACATTGGGAATAAAGTATTTATTCCTTTTAAAATTACTTTAGGGTGATTTGGGCAAAATTATTCAATTGGAGTATTCAACAAGATCTTTTTATAAAACTTACTTCAACTACAAACAATATTTACCAAAACATACTTCATTTAAATATTTGTCAAATAAAACATGCAAACCAAAGACCTTTAAAATTATATTTTAGATACCTGAGGATATTTACCACTACTAGAGAACAATTTCTTTTCATGGATTTGACCTCAAAAATACTAATAATCTAGAAAAGTTTTATTACTGCATGCCTGATGCTGTTCTAAACTATTTACATGTGTGAATTCATTGAATCCTCTCAACGGTCCTTATATAAGATCTCCTTAATAACCTCTTCTTTACAAATGGGGAAACTGAGTCACAGATTAAGTAACATGCTAAAGGACACGCCACAAGGAAGTGTTAGAGCAGGACATGAACCCCGATGAAAGACTCCAGAGTTCTGAAACACTATAACATACCCCTTCTCTAAAGAATGATTGTATAATTCAATCCCCTTCTAAATATTAAATATATGACTTTGTGCCATACATCCATTCAAATGCCATCTGATAGGCAGCCACTGCATTTTGCACTGTAAAATTAACATGTAGGTTACCTACATCCTTATTTTCAAGTAGATAGTTTGCAACGCTATTTCTTAGGACAGTCAGACCTCTGGACTAACACATTTCCAACAGGGTAGTTAGGGAGGGGTAGCACCATTTGATCAGAGTACGCTGCACGTAGCAGGCCACCCAACTCTGAAAATGGATCCTAGTAACATCAAAAATCCTTATTACTCTTTATCCCAGAAATTTCGTGTAGTCTTCTCAGCAGAAGTAGTTCTAACTTGATCATCTTCAGTAATTTATTCTACTAGGCCTTGCTCTGGGTCTATTTTTGGTGCTGACCACTAACTTTATCATCATGAAAACCACTTGGAGCTTTTCAACAGTTGATGGCTGGAACATCAGCAGGCCACATGCAAGCCAGGGGCTGGATGCACTTTGGGTTCATTTTCCTCTGATTCTTTCCTTTACTTCTTTGGGGCTTTAGGAATAGAATTCTTGATGGCAAAACATACCACAAGAGAATAACTTTTTTCCAAAGAAAAATTAGTTCTCCGTTTGCATAAAGTCATTGTATAATGCCACTGATTAGATGAATTTACTTACAGGAGCATAAGTACCTCTTGTAGTACCTCTGTCCAAACTCAGAATGTAAATTACAAAATACAATAACATCTTCAGCGCTACCTGGGTTGTTCAGAATCCACGAGAATGAATTAAATGAAACTGACCTTTTGGTCCTATGTGCCAATGAGGCTGAAAATGCTAGAAGATACCACAGTTAAAAACAACCTTTCTCAAGTTGTATTAATGTTCCTAGGCTCTACGTTCCTTCAAATGAGAGAAACAAATATTTCATTTGTTTTCAGGTTATAATTTCCCTCAACTCCGTATGTTACTTGTTTCCTAACCTTATGTCCACTTTTAAAATTATTTGACAAAAATTCAACCTATTTAATTTTCTTTCTACTCTGTCATAATTATCGGGGGTATTTATGTTATTGATGTTGGCATTTATGAATTAAAACCTTTCTATTTTCTTCAGGGGTACCCTTTCAAACCCCACTGACACTCTAAGCTTTGGTCTCTCCATGCACTCGTTCATTTCCTTCTGCTGCTGTTGCTGCTGCTGCTGCTACTGCCCACGAGAACACTTGAGATAGCTTGGAAGACTTTCAAGGATAAGAAAATCCTTAATAAGGTACAAAAAAGAGCAACATATTGGGCCCAGGGCCAACTTAAAACTATGTCTGCATATAATAATATGTATAAAAATAACAAGCATCTTAAAATCACTCAGAAGGTAAAACATTTGATACGGGTGAGAGATGAACTCTTTCGGGCAGGGCAGAATAAAATTTCTGAACTCAGGAAAACAACATCGTGGAGATAAACTTTTTGTATATCAGGGTCTAAATGAGTACACTGAATTTAAAGAATAGAACTTTTATCTAAAACCAAACTATCATACACTATCAATCTGAGGTTAATAATACACCTACTACCTATGCTGCTGAGAATAGAGAAATACTATACTTTGAAAGGGAATGTATTTAAAACCGTTTTCTCTGCATTGTTTCTTTTTCTAAAGTAAAAGTAAGCGTAATCTTCACTTGAGTGCTCACTTTTGGTATATTCTCATATAAACTCAGTAAGAACTCAGAGACATTTATCATTATAGCTATTCTCTCCCATATTGTCTGAATTAGAGAGATACTAAATATTATTAAAATTATAGAGATATTATTAACATATTCCATAAAATATTTTTCTGTGCCCTACTTTCTTCCCAACTCCCAAAAGCACTTCGATCCTCTCAACTACACAAACGAAGGGAAGACAAATAATTGAAAACATAATTATAATGGCAATATATACCTGATTTGCTGCCCCCCAAACCCTCCCCCCACCACACACACACACACACACACACACACACACACACACACACACACAGAGTTTATTACTAGCAGTAACAGCAGTGGTATGAAAATACCAACATTCACATTCCAATGTATATATTTTACTTTTTTAGTTATTCGTATTAATTTGTAACTTATTAAAATTGCATTTGGTTAAAAAATGAAACAATATTAAGAGGCATACAGTGAAAAGAGAGTCTAAGTGCTACCGTAAACTCCCAGGCCTCATTCCCAAGAAACCATCAACAATTTCTTGCATATTTTTTTAGAAATTTTTATGAAAAATATATCTAATATCTATTCATTTTTCTTTTCAAAAACACTACAAATAGGTGCATGCCATACTGATTTTTTTTCATTTTACAAGTCTTTGAGATATTTCCACATCAACATGAACACATTTGTCTTATCCTTTACAACACATGAGAAGGTTATATCATAATTTTATTTAACCCATCCCCTATTCATGGACATTTAGGACCTCTAATTTTTTGCTATTAGAAACCAGGCTGTAATGAGCACACGTATGAGGGTTTCTATGGGATATGTAGAATTGCTGGGTCAGAGAGTATACGTGCAATTTTAATTGCTATAACATGCCAGATTGTCTTTCAAAGAGGTTGCAACAATTGGCAATCCCAGTAACAATTACTTTGCCCACTTGCTAGTGAATATTTTTACCTCTTGATAGGCAGCTATAAAACTAGGCTAATGCATATGAATGAATGGAAAGCTACTACCAAAGACAATCTCATGAGTTAAGCACAAACAGATTCAATTAAAAAGATATGCTCTGTTCATTTATTTTTGCATGTGTTGTCTAGCCTCAATAAAATATTCAAACTAAACTACTGAAAGCACTGAGGGATGGTTTTAGCCATCAGCTACCATGTTGTTATGAAATCCGTATCTAAAAGTTAGAGGGCAGCACAGAAGGTCTAAGGTTGAATTCGACATAGCGATAATTGTTAAATTTCACAAAATGAAAGTTAACTGAAGCCCGTTGTTAGCTCAAAGGTTTTTGTTGTTGTGGTTGTTTTGTTTTGTTTTGTTCTCTTCCATTTCCAAATTGGAATTTGGTAGGACCATGCAATTATCGAGCAAATACAAAATACACTGGTCAGGCTCTATTTTTCAAAATCTGCAATGATCATCAATTACCTAAAGGATGAGTTCAAGTTCTTCAACACGGCACACAAAGCCCTTTAAAAATTTGGCCCGAAATCAGCTCTCAAGATGCATTCTCTGTCACTCACATAGTTTCATCTTTGGCCACAACTATTCACTGGACCTGGAAAATGCCATGCTCCTTAATGCTTTTCTGCTCTTGGTTGAGCTATTGTTTCTGCCAGGATACAATTCCCTCTTGTGATGGCTAAATCTCCCACTCCTCCTTCAATACCCAGTTGAAATAGGACCTCATCCTAGAGGCTTAACCTGACGCACTTATGAACCCCAATGCCCACATCACTTTATATCTCTATCTATCACGATTAAATCATAGTGTAATTACTATTTAATGCACCACTTGAAGGGAGAGACCATAGTCTGTATCTGCCCCAACCTCATGGCTTAACATGCTACACAAAATTAGTACTTACTATATGTTTGTTTATTGAATATTAAATGACATTTTCATTTTAGTTAAATTTAACACACATGGGTAACAATTTTTTCTTGGGGCAAAATTGTTTAAAAATATATCACAGGAAATTATGTGGGTTTTTAAAACAAATTTTCATTCATTCATTAATCTAATACTCTTTAGTATCTGCTGTGTGCTTGGTATTCTTCTAGCAACTGTAGTTACAGAAGTGAACAAGACTAGGTCACACACCCAATGAGCTTACATTCTAGTAAAAAGTCATCTAATAAACAAGTAAATAATCTAACAAATACATAAGTTATGGTCTGTAGAGCAAACTGAGGCAACTTCAAATGCAAAGGCTAAAAGAGACTTTTCTGAAGAATTGACATGTGAAGTAAGAAGTGAATGAGAAGCCAGCCATATGGAAATCTAGGAAAAGAACAGGAAGACAGGCAGCTTGGCATGATTACGGAACAGAACAAAGACCCATAAAGATAAAATGTAGTGAGTGCAAGTGGTTTATGGGTAGGAGTTGGGTAAGGAAGTGCTATAAAACAATAGTATGCTTAGTGATCAGGTCAGAGATAAGGAACAGATCATGGAGGATCTGGTAGTCTATGATCAAAAGTTTAGGTATTAATTTGCAAAGGGATGTCCACTGGAAGAGCGGTGAAGTGATATGACTTGACTTTATGTTTTTGAAAAAAAAATAATTTTAGCAAATAAAAATGAAACTGTTCCTATTTTATATTGTTGCTTTTTAAAATGTTAACAAGTGATCATATAGATTTCTATATAGCAATTCTTTAGAGTCCTCTTAAAGTTTTGATAGGGCTCTAAAGCCCATTGAGAAGTTCATGAAAACCATTTCCTAGAAAAATTCATGAATACATAAAATTTTTCATTAAATGTGTGGATATTCACAAACTCTTCAAAGCCTATAGACCCTAACCTAAAAATCTGTCATTCAAAATGTAATAATGTTCCTTTCTTATGACAGTAGGCACAATATGCTGTTAACATCTGTTTCATCTCCTGTAATACATGAGATTATTTCTCCACATAAAGTACACTGGTACTAACCACAGTATAGAAACAACAAATCCCCTAACACAGGCCCTAGTAACATCCCATAACTGAACCTCCCTGTTCTTATTTCTTCAAAATGAAAACTTCCAAACCAAGAGTCAAAGAACATCAAAGAGAATGTCAGACTCATCAGTCCAGCCACTGCATCCCAAACTCATACTCTTTCTTAAATGAGGTTTCTGAATCTGGAGGATTAATCATGGAATTGCAGTCTAGCTGGCCAGCTCCTTGATTCTTTTTTTCCATTTGTAAGAACTGTTGATCATAATTATTTATTATATAACCATATATATATATATATTCCATCTGGTTCAAAACCAGACGGAATAACAAAAGAAACAACAAACAAAATAATAATGGGAGAAAAAGGTTGAACACGAAGTATTAGATATTCTATAATATTAAGTGTGTGTGTGAACACCAAAAAACAGGTTATTAACCTTTAGAGAGCTGCTCACAGATACACACACAAAAACTGAAATACTATCCAAGCAATTGGCATTCGACAATTGTGACACTGTCTTAAATTATTTTAACTGTAAAACTGAAAAATGTATCACAGACTTACACAGCGATTTTACAATAAAAATTCAATTGTTTTCTCTTTTCTCTCATGTAACAAAATTATTGACCATTATTAGCTACCATCAATAAATAATACTACCAGACTCCCATCAGCAATGTGACCATCAGAACAGGATCAGTAAAGGTCAGCACCATTTCCCTGAACCATCTTTTCTGCAAAAGTTTTTGGAACCATAACTTTATTGATTCCTCACTATTCCTGAAACACACACACACACACACACACACACACATATATGTGCGTGTATATATATATATATATATAGACATAAATTGTTTTGTTCCATATAAATTTATATAGAAGAGTAAGAATTTAGGTCATTTTCTTATGCACTTTTCTTGGACCTATTACTAATTACTGCTGAAATGGTGATCGGTTCACCTTGCCTGATGACTTATCATGAGTACCACTTCAGGTTCTGGCACAAGTGTTTTCAGGCAGTATTCCACTTATACTATCAGCAATACGGCACCTTGCAGAATTCATCTTCTTGATATTAAGCCTACAGCATTAGCTGAGACTCAACTGTCCTTTGGAGATCTGACCCTCAAAACTCAGAGAAAAACGATACATCATAGAGGATTTCTAGAGAGTATCAAACTGTCCTAAATCTAAATTCAAATCCAGGCTGTCCAAATTCCAATTCTGTCACAGTGGTACTAATTTTTATGGATAACACTGGCAACCATTTTATTCTAAAACTAGCTATTCTACTTTATGCCTGCCAGCCTGCCTGCTTGCCTTCCTCCTTTCTTTCTGAGAACATTTATCCTGTTAATTATGTTCAAATTCAGAAGTGCTCTACAACATTTTTCTATCACAGCAAAAAAACAAGCAAATATAGATTTTTAAAGGTGATTTGAATGTGTGTCAAGAATTTGGAGATTTCCATTATTAAAATGCAAGGAAACATTCTAATAATCCCATCACCAACCAACAAGATTCAAGTTCAGCAAATTTTAGCACAATCATTCACTAACTATGGATCTATACAAAGTTCTCCCATTGTGCCAACCAAGGTTTCCCCAAACTCTGACATGTCTGTGTCATGCACTAGAATATTTTTTAACCTAAGCTTCTCAGAACCTATAATTCCCAAGTAGCTGGACTGATAACTCTAGATTAATTTATGAAGTAATTTTTCACCCCAGAAAACCTATATTTCTTCAAAAAGTTTTTTTTAATATTAAATTTGGCCAGGTTAAGTGCTATGATCTTTTGTAGCTCTTTACCTCATGAGATTATAATAAAATATGCAAAAAGTCATTATATATTGTGAAGTATCATATGAAATATGATTTAGTTATGAAATGAGCATATACCCTCATCCTTTATGATATCAACAAAGTAAAATCATTAAATTAAATTAACAGGGAACTAGTCATACATTTCTGTTTGTAGACTGAATCTTCATGCCTTTAAATGACTATCAAATGTTAGGGCCTGGACCTAAAAGAGAGAGAATGAAATATTAATAATGTCCCACCTTGTGGGAGCTCGACATTACTTGACACTACACAGAAACTGACCTTTTTGTCCTTCAGGCTTGCCTAGCAGGCCCCATCTTCTATCGCAAAAGCCAAATCATCTGATCCCAAACTAACTGTCAACTGCCTGTGATGGTGGGGAAGCCAGACATCAATCAATCAGGTTTTATCAGACGCTCTCTTCGTTTCTCTGTTGTGCTCATCTTATCATCTGACCCAGTTGTAGCCCTGACTTCAGAAGCTTAAGCAACTTGATGACAAAATATGCGCCTGTTTGTCCAAGATGCACATTGTTAAGAAGTGGGGTGATATTTTTAGCAGCTACCTAATATATTTGCAAATGAACACTTGAATATTTCAGATTCACTCAAGTCCCAGGTTGGTCAGTCTCCCCTGCACACTGAATCTTCATTTGGAGGTGGGAGGCCCAATATTTCCAAAAAACGCAAGAGTACTTATATGCAAGTCAAACAGCATTGGAAAATCTGGTTATTTTTATGTCATTGTAAGCAGAAAGGCTACCAAAATGGGAATTTGAGAATGTCACTTCAAGAAGAGAAAGAAGAACTGATTGGTAAGTGTGCACAATACAAATTCAGACAGTTTTATCCTAAATAAAGAAAAATGACTTAGAAAATTAAAAGTCGTTTAATCTATTTATATTGACAACAGTCTTGGAAAAAACATGTTTAAACCTTCAATGCTGTTGCCAAATCTATGTTAGCTGACTTCCTACTTTAATGGCATAGTCCAGAATATACTGCTATACATAAATAGTGGAGGTAAGAAGACAATTATGACACAGATTACAAATTTGAAATTTTCAAATTCAAAGCAGATATTTGTTCTATAATTTCTACACAAAAACAAGAAGAATAAAATATACATATATTTTGTGGATATAAGCATTCTATGTTGGCATTAGTAACTGTCTTCTTGCCTCCCTTTGTTGTTTTTCTTCAAGGAGAAATTAAACTTTTAGATTTTTCTTAAAAATCAAAATAACAAGCTTGATGACTAATATAAGCATTCCATTAATAGGTAATGTTGTCAATATACATCCATCTCCCAATAATACATTCACTGAGCTATATATTGAAAAGCATTTAAAAACAGCATAAATTTTCTCCACAGAATGTATACAATTAAATGCATACCTTAATCATGTAAGTATGGGCTATATAACATCACGAGGTATTACACTGATATATTTGCCATGGATGAAAATGCACACCATGAAAATAATTTGTATATAGTGAGAAACACATCATTCCAAATGATCCCCACTGAATTCACAGGGTTTTATTAAAAAGAAAAAAAAAAACACAAATGCCTTTGAACTTCTCAGCACACACAAGGAGCACGAAGGCTTACCAGTCCATGGCATTTACCTTTAGGAGACATTAGATATGGGAAATTAAACAAGCTTCTACTAGAAATATGGGGGGGGGGGAGCCCTTTTATGCTATTGTAAGTAATAAAAAATAAATGTAAAACTTTTCTTGAATACCAAATATGCTAAAATTAATCTACGACAGATTTTGTCAGTTAATTATAAATAATCAGAACTTTTAGTCGAATTGTGTGTTAAGCTTTAAAGTCACTCTTCCAAATTAGGTAATCTTAATGTAGTATGCAAAGTGAAAATGCACAAAACTGAGCATATTTGCTATTTACAATTTCTATTTCATCATTATTTGAAAATACTTTGAAATACATGATTTTTTGCTATTTTTCTGCATAGAGTAAGAGAACTGTGGCCCTCAATTGAACTTGAAGACTTGTCAATTCACTATTTTTCATCTTCTATTCCTCAATTTACTGCAGGCTCCCAATAATTTCAGGATATACCACAGTGAAGCGAATACAGTTTTTCTTCAAGAGTATACCATTGTTCAATATTCCAAAGGAGTAATTAATACAGAAATTAAAAGTTTAAAGTTCCGTATTAACAGAAAATTTTTAAAAAGTTTTCCCCTAAGTCTAAATTTTGTAATTAATTCTTCACTCTATTAATATTTTAAAAATTTTGCAAATTTTGTGAAAAATCAAACAATTTTAGAGATTATTACTGAAAAAAATCTATGTAGATTAACTTACACTTGCAAGAAATCTTCCTACACAATATCATACAGATGTCAACTAGCTTAAAAAATATTTTTTTCTCTCTCAGTAAAAGAAGGCCCACAAAAGTTTTCCAAATGTGGATTAGAATAATTCATATCATCCAAATAATTTATTTTTCTAAGAAAGAAATCAACTGACAACTAACATTAACTATATCTTCTAATAAAGGCCCATTTAAAAATAATTTTTAAATTCATTTTAAAATTTAAACACTAATTAAAATATAGCATTTTAGTGGCCTACACAAAAACTAGTTGTTACAGCTTTTGTGTGGGATATTAAATTTATATATTTTGTGATAGTCTATGTATAGCTTATTTTATATATATTTATGAGTTGTTTATGATAAATCTGACATTAGCAACAGCCAAGTCACCTACATGAAAACATCAGACTAACACCATTCAACAGCTTCTAGCAATTCAAAGGAGAGCACTTTCACAAATAAATAAAACTAAGCAGTTAGTGGCACATGACCAGATGACATGAAAGTGTACTTAATATTAACTATTATATTAGTGTCTCTTATTAGTATATTCCTTGCTTTACATACATGGGAACACTACCAGAATATTAAATAATAAATAGCATTACCTTGCAGGCTATATAAAGAGTTTTTAGCTACCCTACAGACAATGCTTGGAATGAATAATTATGTGGCATTGGTTATAGCCATCAGGCACTGAACATTCATTTTTTTAAGTCTCCAAAAGCATACGTTGCATATAGAGTTCCCCAATCTACAAACATTTAAGTGTATTTAGTGCCCATAATCCTAAAAGAAAAGTAGAATATTTAAGGCATCATTCCTAAATCTAGCTTTTACCCATAGAATATTTAAGGCATCATTCCTAAATCTAGCTTTTACCCATAGAATATTTAAGGCATCATTCCTAAATCTAGCTTTTACCCTCTGGCATAACTTTTTTTTAAAGACTAATTTCCAATGATCTGATCAAACAAATGCTCATTTGAAGTAATCAGCATATCTGAGGAATATCTGCAAAATAGTGTGTATTTTGTTTCCTGGTTTTAGAAACCTATGGTCTTTTATTATATTTGTAAGCATTCTTCAAAGACATTTATTCCTTCACCTTATTGTTTAGGATTTTCCTTATTAGCAATAAGTATTTGCTAATATTAAAATATCCTCAGATAAATTTCTTCCTTGGACTTGAAAATAAATAGCAAAACTCTCTCACTGTAGACATAGGACTAGTTACCTCACACTCATCGTGAGGCAAAACTAGTCTTCAAAGTTACTTTTTAAATAGAGTTGATATTAATAAGAGACTAGGAAAGAAGAAATTAAAGAGAAAAAAGAATAGCCTTTTATTTTAACATGTGAAATCTTCACCAAAACCAATTCTACCTAATGATAATCACATATTCATTTTTAAAAGTATTTCTCAAAAGCACAAATTACTAAAGCTTTCAATAATCCTGACTAGACAATTCTTCTTTACCTTTTTGTCATCTCAAAAAGACGGCCTGACAGTAATGGTATGACACCCTCTCAGACAAGCCTCTCGGCATTAATATTTAAATCTTACCTATCCCTTGTGATTGGAATTCAGCCTCTATTCGCAAACAAAAACTAAATCAATGTTCTTAGAGTTCAAACTAGATCCCTAAACAGTTTGCCACTCTCTATGCACAGATAAGATAAACTTTCTTTGACCCAAGAGATGAAGTTGCCATGACGATCAGAGAGTCCACTTTCTATATTGATATTTTGCTGATGTAACAACAAATAGAACCAGATCCTAGTGCCGATAATGGTGATTAATTAATACTAATATTGATCCCTACAAGCAAGAGACAAGGCTATTAACTTGAAGCCTGAAAAGTCAATTGTTACCTGTGGCAGAGATACTAGGAGCTGATTTGGAAGCATAATAAACAAATGTGCTATCTTTATGCTAATACCTTTAAAGAGATAGTTCTTTCCAGAATGCCAAATATTGCCATATCTGAGCTTATTAATTTAATTGTATTTCAGCTTTTAAAAATGTAACCATATTAAATGATACATACTTACCTCTTTATCTATGGTGAAAACACATTCTCTGGACTGAAATAACAGACTTTTGCTGCTATTCGTTTGGTGAGAGAATGAACTGATAATTTTACACAGTGGCAGGTGTTGAGTTAGACCGGGTTTCAAAAACATCTGCAGTGTTTCTCTGAAGTGTCCTACTAGTCCTTTGGAATTGGGAAGGTAACAAAGAATCCAAGGGAATATGACTTAGAGGATAAGAACTCCAAAGTTAACATATCCACTCATACCTTTTAGTGAACAAAGATTACATTTAAGAAAGGAAGCTACTTTTGAAAAATATTTCTTATTCCCATACAAATCTAATGCTATATTCTTCACACAGTTTAGCCAAACATCAAAAAATTTTCTCTAAATGGTATCACTGTATTTAAAACTTGAATACACATTAAGTTATTTTCAAGGAAAGTTCATCTGGGAAGGTATTTTCTTGAAATGTAAAAATAAATTACAGAATGTAGAATAAATAAAATTAGTTTATTCACTTAATATCTTGTGAGGAAAAGTTACATATTTAAATAGGGTGTGATTAAAATGCAACTGACAAGTCCATTGTTGATTTGCCTTGGTTATGGGGAAGAACAAAAACATCGATACTAGAAATCCATCCTCTAGTCCCAAATCCTTCATTTTAGCTAGAGTGTTAGGTTTAATCTTCTCCTCTCAAAACTTTTTCCAGTGGTAACAACTAATAGTGAAATGGCTAATTAGACTTTCATTTCTTTTTTAAAAATCATTTGAAAAAAGAGCTAATTAGTTCTTGAATAGCAAGGCCTCAACTAGCTGAAATAACATGGATGAGAAAGTCCTTGGTGAGCTCATGAACAAGAAAAATGAGTTACCTTAACTGTAATGCAAAGTTAACTTAATGGACATTACTATAAAGATATGGATACATATAGATATAGGCAAAACATAGATATATTGACAGATATAGGCTAGACAATTGATACAATCAATGACTATCTTAATTTATCCCCAAATTATCCCCAAAGCAATGTATAAATCTTTGTATTAACCCTTAAACATATCATGAAATTTTAAATTGGCTGAACATAAAAATCAGGAGCAAATCCTTTAATTGCATTGTCTTCTTTCACAACTTAATAACACCAACTTAATATATAGCAAGTCACATAGTAACCAAACAGATGCAATTTTACTGTTCTTAAGGTCTCTAACTGCAATTTATAGAAAATTCAAACTTGTGTGTTCACCTGAGAAATACTAAGATATATAATATTAAACTTGATAGTCCTTCTTACTCCATAATTTTACAAATGAACTACTTTGAAAGTTACCAGAAGTGGA